>NC_134559.1:39368102-39499569 GCF_025594145.1 Primulina tabacum
TTGGGCGAGAGCAGTACTAGGATAGGTGACCCCCAGGGAACTCCTCGTGTTGCACCAATTTTCGTGTTTTTCTATTTTTGATTACTTGTTGACAGACGATTTTCGGCTCAAATAATCTGAATCTCGATCGGGACAAGATAAGACATGTGAAATCAACGTAGGTCGGACACTGCCGAATTTTTTATCCATAATTTATGTAAACGGTCGCGACACGAGGTCTTCCCAGGGAGGTCACCCATCCTAGCTCTGCCATTGTGCCAGAACGCTTAACTTCATGGTTCTGATTGGGCGAGAGCAGTGCCGCGTGTTGTCCATCGCCGCCCGCTCCACACGTACTCGAGGGATATAAGAATAAACATCCCACTCAATGTCGGGTGCGATCATACCAGCATTAATGCACCGGATCCCATCAGAACTCCGAAGTTAAGCGTGTTTGAACGAGAGCAGTTCTAGGGTGGGTGACCCCCTGGGAAGTTCTCGTGTTGCACCCTTTTTCGTGTTTTTCTATTTTTGATTACTTGTTGACAGACGATTTTCGGCTCAAATCATATGAATCTCGATCGGGACCTGATAAGACATGTGAAATCAACGTAGCTCGGGCACTGCCGGATTCGGACAAAATTGTAGTCTAATTTGATTGTCAACGGGCAAACGAACGAGGCTCATTACTCCGCAATGAGCTTGCGAGATTTTAACCTAATTCCTTCTCTAAGACCCTCTAATTTGCGATTTTCCACTTCTGTTAACCTTCCGTTTCCTCGAGAAATCCGCTTAAGAAGTTCGAAATTCGATTTCGGTTCCACTTTATCGCAACCCATGCATAAGAAAAGCTTTACATTCGCTATTTTCTTCTTCTTATTTTTTTCCTATTTTCTGGGAACATTAAGCGATTTTTGTTGTCGTGAGCCGGTTCTGTGCCGAAGAGTATGACCCAGATTACTCCGGAGACAGTTAACTAATTAAAAACAATTATGTCGACTGTTTTATCCATAATTTACGTAAACGGTCACGACCCGAAGACTTTCACGGGAGGTCCCCATCCTAGCTCTGCCAATAGCGCCAGAACACTTAACTTCATGGTTCTGATTGGGCAAAGCAGTGGCCGCGTGTTGTCCATCGCCGCCGTTCCACACGTACTCGAGGGATATAAGAATGAACATTCAACTCAATGTCTGTGCGATCATACTAGCACTAATGCACCGGATCCCATCAGAACTCCGAAGTTAAGCGTGCTTGGGCGAGAGCAATACTAGGATGGTTGACCCCTGGGAAGTCCTGTTTTGCACCCCTTTCGTGTTTTCTATTTTTTATTACTTGTTGACAGATGATTTCGGCTCAAATCACTTGAATTTCGATCAGGACCAGATAAGACATGGAAATCAACGTAGCTCGAACATTGCCGGATTTGGGAAAAATTGTAGCCTAATTTGATTGTAAACAGGCAAACGAACGAGACTTTTACTCCGCAATGAGCTGGCGAGATTTTAGCCGAATTTCTTCTCTAAAACCCTCTAATTTGCGATTTTCCGCTTCTGTTAAGCTTTCGTTTCCCTCGAGAAATCCGCTTAGGAAGTCCGAATTGAGTCCGGTTCCATTTTATTTTAATCCCAGGCATAATAATAGTTTTACATTCGCTATTTTCTTCTTCTTATTTTTTTTCTGTTTTCTGGGAATACTTAGCGATTTTTGTTGTCGTGAGCCGGTTCTATGCAGAAGGGTATTATGTAGATTACTCCGGAGACGTTTAACTCATTAAAAACAATTATTTCGACTTTTTTATCAATAATTTACGTAAACGGTCGTGACACGAGTACTTCCCAGGGAGGTTACCCATCCTAGCTCTCCCATCGCACCAGAACGCTTAACATCATGGTTCTGATTAGGCGAGAGCAGTGCCGCGTGTTGTCCATCGCCGCCCGCTCCACACGTACTCGAGGGATATAAGAATAAACATCCCACTCAATGTCGGGTGCGATCATTCCCGCACTAATGCAGCAGATCCATCAGAACTCCGAAGTTAAGCTTGCTTGGGCGAGAGCTGTACTAGGATGGGTGACCCCCTGGGAAGTCCTGGTGTTGCAATCTCTTTTTGTGTTTTTCTATTTTGATTGATTACTTGTTGACAGACGATTTTCGGCTCAAATAATCTGAATCTCGATCGAGACCAGATAAGACATGTGAAATCAACGTAGCTCGAACATTGCCGGATTTGGACAAAATTGTAGCCTAATTTGGTTGTAAACGAGCAAACGAACGAGACTTATTACTCCGCAATGAGCTGGCGAGATTTTAGCCGAATTTCTTCTCTAAAACCCTCTAATTTGCGATTTTCCGCTTCTGTTAAGCTTTCGTTTCCTCGAGAAATCCGCTTAGGAAGTCCGAAATTGATTCCGGTTCCATTTTATTTTATCTCAGGCATAATAATAGCTTTATATTCGCTATTTTCCTCTTCTTATTTTTTCTATTTTATGGGAATACTTAGCGATTTTTATTGTCGTGAGCCGGTTCTGTGCGGAAGGGTATGACGCAGATTTACTCCGGAGACGGTTAACTCATTAAAAACAATTATTTCGAATGTTTTATCCATAATTTATGTAAACGGTCGCGACACGAGGTCTTCCCAAGGAGATCACCCATCCTAGCTCTGCCATCGCGCCAGAATGCTTAACTTCATGGTTCTGATTGGGCGAGAGCAGTGCCGCGTGTTGTCCATCTCCGCCCGCTCCACACGTACGCGAGGCATATAAGAATAAAAATCCCACTCAATGTGGGTGCGATCATACCAGCACTAATGCACCGGATCCCATCAGAACTCCGAAGTTAAGCGTGCTTGGGCGAGACCAGTACTAGGATAGGTGACCCCCAGGGAACTCCTCGTGTTGCACCCCTTTTCGTGTTTTTCTATTTTTGATTACTTGTTGACAGACGATTTTTGGCTCAAATAATCTGAATCTCTATCGGGACCTGATAAGACATGTGAAATCAACGTAGCTCGGGCACTGCAGGATTCGGACAAAATTGTAGCCTAATTTGATTGTAAACGAAACGAGACTCATTACTCCGCAATGAGCTTGCGAGATTTTAACCAAATTCCTTCTCTAAGACCCTCTAATTTGCGATTTTCCACTTCTCTTAACCTTCCGTTTCCTCGAGAAATCCGCTTAGGAAGTTCGAAATTTGATTTCGGTTCCACTTTATCGCAACCCATGCATAAGAAAAGCTTTACATTCGCTATTTTCATCTTCTTATTTTTTTCCTATTTCTGGGAACATTAGCGATTTTTGTTGTCGTAAGCCGGTTCTGTGCGGAAGGGTATGACGCAGATTACTCCGGAGACGGTTAACTCATTAAAACAATTATTTCGAATGTTTTATCCATAATTTATGTAAACGGTCGCGACAAGAGGTCTTCCCAGGAAGGTCACCCATCCTAGCTCTGCCATCGCGCCAGAATGCTCAACTTCATGGTTCTGATTGGGGGGGAGCAGTGCCGCGTGTTGTCCATCTCCGCCCGCTCCACACGTACGTGAGGCATATAGGAATAAAAATCCCACTCAATGTGGGGTGCGATCATACCAGCACTAATGCACCGGATCCCATCAGAACTCCGAAGTTTAGCGTGCTTGGGCGAGACCAGTACTAGGATAGGTGACCCCCAGGGAACTCCTCGTGTTGCACCCCTTTTCGTGTTTTTCTATTTTTGATTACTTGTTGACAGACGATTTTCGGCTCAAATAATCTGAATCTCGATCGGGACAAGATAAGACATGTGAAATCAACGTAGGTCGGACACTGCCGGATTTGGACAAAATTGTAGCCTAATTTGATTGTAAACGGGCAAACGAACGAGACTCATTACTCCGCAATGAGCTGGCGAGATTTTAGCCGAATTCCTTCTCTAAGGCCCGCTAATTTGCGATTTTCCGCTTCTGTTAACTTCCGTTTCCTCGATAAATCCGCTTAGGAAGTTCGAAATTCGATTTCGGTTCCACTTTATCGTATCCCAGGCATAATAAAAGCTTTACATTCGCTTTTTTCTTCTTTTTATTTTTTTCCTATTTTCTGGGAACATTTAGTGATTGTTGTCGTGAGCCGGTCTGTGCGGAAGGTTATGACCCAGATTACTCCGGAGACGGGTAACTCATTAAAAACAATTATTTCGAATGTTTTATCCATAATTTATGTAAACGGTCGCGACACGAGGTCTTCCCAGGGAGGTCACTCATCCTAGCTCTCCCATCGCACCAGAACGCTTAACTTCATGGTTCTGATTGGGCGAGAGCAGTGCCGCGTGTTGTCCATCGCCGCCCGCTACACACGTACGCGAGGCATAAAAGAATAAAAATCCCACTCAATGTGGGGTGCGATCCTACCAGCACTAATGCACCGGATCCCATCAGAACTCCGAAGTTAAGCGTGCTTGGGCGAGACCAGTACTAAGATGGGTCACCCCCTGGTAAGTCCTCGTGTTGCTCCCCTTTTCGTGTTTTTCTATTTTTGATTACTAGTTGACAGATGATTTTCGGCTCAAATAATCTGAATCTCGATCGGGACCAGATAAGACATGTGAAATCAACGTAGCTCGGGCACAGCCGGATTTGGACAAAATTGTAGGCTAATTTGATTGTAAACGGGCAAACGAACGAGACTCATTACTCCGCAATGAGATGGCGATATTTTAGCCGAATTCCTTCTCTAAGACCCTCTAATTTGCGATATACTGCTTCTGTTAAGCTTTCGTTTACTCGAGAGATCCGCTTAGGAAGTTCGAAATTCGATTCCGGTTCCACTTTATCGTATCTCAGGATTAATAATAGCTTTACATTCGCTATTACCTTCTTATTTTTTACCTATTTTCTGGGAAAATTTAGAGATTTTTGTTGTCGTGAGCCGGTTTTGGGCAGAAGGATATGACGCAGATTACTCTGCAGACGGTTAACTCATTAAAAACAATTATTTCAATTGTTTTAGCCATAATTTACGTAAACCGTCGCGACACAAGGACTTTCCAGGGATGTCACCCATCCTAGCTCTACCATCGCGCCAGAACGCCTAACTTCTTGGTTCTGATTGGGCGAGAGCAGTGCCGCGTATTTTCCATCGCCGCCCGCTCCACACGTACTCGAGGGATATAAGAATAAACATCCACTCAATGTCCGGTGCGATCATACCAGCACTAATGCACCGGATCCCATCAGAACTCCGAAGTAAAGCGTGCTTGGGCGAGAGCAGTACAAGGGTGGGTGACCCCCTGGGAAGTCCTTGTGTTGCACCTCTTTTCGTGTTTTTCTATTTTTGATTACTTGTTGACAGACGATTTTCGGCTCAAATCATCTGAATCTCGATTGGGACCAGATAAGACATGTGAAATCAACGTCGCTCGGGCACTGCCGGATTCTGAAAAATTGTAGCCTAATTTGATTGTAAACGGGCAAACGAACGAGACTCATTATTCCGCAATGAGCTGGCGAGATTTTAGCTGAATTCCTTCTCTAAGACCCTCTAATTTGCGATTTTCCGCTTCTTTTAAGCTTCTGTTTCCTCGAGAAATCCGCTAAGGAAGTCCGAAATTTGATTATGGTTCCATTTTATCGTATCTCAGGCATAATAATAGCTTTACATTCGCTATTTTCTTCTTCTTATTTTTTTCCTATTTCTGGGAACATTTATCGATTTTTGTTGTCGTGAGCCGGTTCTGTGCGGAAGGGTATGACGCAGATTACTCCGGAGACGGTTAACTCATCAAGAACAATTATTTCGACTGTTTTATCCATAATTTATGTAAACAATCGCGACACGAGGACTTCCCAAGGAGGTCACCCATCCTAGTTCTGCCTTCGCGCCAGAACGCTTAACTTCAAGGTTCTGATTGGGCGAGAGCAGTGCCGCGTGTTGTCCATCGCCGCCCGCTCCACACGTACGCTAGGCATATAAGAATAAAAATATCACTCAATGTCGGGTGCGATCATACCAGCACTAATGCACCGAATCCCATCATAACTCCGAAGTAAAGCGTGCTTGGACGAGAGCAGTACTAGGATGGGTGACTCCCTGGGAAGTCCTCGTGTTGCACCCTTTTTCGTGTTTTTCTATTTTTGATTACTTGTTGACAGACGATTTTCGGCTCAAATCATCTGAATCTCGATCGGGACCAGATAAGACGTGAAATCAACGTAGCTCGGGCACTGCCGGATTTGGACAAAATTGCAACCTAACTTGATTGTAAACGGGCAAACGAATGAGACTCATTATTCCGCAATGAGCTGGCCAGATTTTAGCTGAATTCCTTCTCTAATACCCTCTAATTTACGATTTTCTGCTTTTGTTAATCTTCCGTTTCATCGAGAAATCCGCTTAGGAAGTCCGAAATTCGATTCAGGTTCCATTTTATCGTATCCTAGGAATATTAATAACTTTCTATTCGCTATTTTCTTCTTCTTAATTATTTTTCTATTTTCTGGGAACATTTAGCATATTTTGTTGTTGTGAGCCGGTTCTATGCGGAAGGGTATGACGCAGATTATTCGGGAGACGGTTAACTCAGTACCTCGGGGGATATAAGAATAAACATCCCTCTCAATGTCGGGTGCGATCATACCATCACTAATTCACCGGATCCCATCAGAACTCCGAAGTTAAGCGTGCTTGGGCGAGAGCTATACTAGGATGGGTGACCCCTCATGTTGCACCCTTTTTAGTGTTTTTCTTTTGTTGATTACTTGTTGACAGACGATTTTCGGCTCAAATAATCTGAATCTCTTTCGGGACCAGATAAGACATGTGAAATCAACGCAGCTCAGGCACTGCCGGATTTGGACAAAATTGTAGGTTAATTTGATTGTAAACGGGCAAAAGAACGAGACTCATTCTACGCAATGAGCTGGCGAGATTTTAGCCGAATTCCATCTCTAAGACCCTCTAATTTGCGATTTTCCGCTTCTGTTAAGCTTCCGTTTCCTCGAGAAATCCGCTTAGGAAGTCCGAAATTCGATTCTGGTTCCATTTTATCGTATCCCAAGCATAATAATAGCTTTACATTCCCTATTTTCTTCTTCTTATTTTTTTTGTATTTTCTGGGAACATTTGGCGATTTTTGTTGTCGTGAGCCTGTTCTGAGCGGAAGGGTATTACGTAGATTACTCCGTAGAAGTTTACCTCATTAAAAACAATTATTTCGACAGTTTTATCCATAATGTACGTAAACGGTCGCGACACAAGGACTTCCCAGGGAGGTCACACATCCTAGCTCTGCCATCGCGCCAGAACGCTTAACTTCATGGTTCTGATTGGGCAAGAGCAGTGCCGCGTGTTGCCCATCGCCGCCCACTCCACACGTACTCGAGGGATATAAAAATAAACATCCCACTCAATTCGGGTGCGATCATACCAGCACTAATGCATCGGATCCCATCAGAACTCCGAAGTTAAGCGTGCTTGGGCGAGAGCAGTACTAGGATGGTTGACCCCTTGGGAAGTCCTCGTGTTGCACCCCTTTTCGTGTTTTTCTATATTTGATTACTTGTTGACATGTGATTTTCGGCTCAAATCATATGAATCTCGAATGAGATCAGATAAGACATGTGAAATCAACGTAGCTCGGGCACTGCCGGATTTGAACAAAATTGTAGCCTAATTTGATTGTAAACGGGCAAACGAACGAGACTCATTACTCCGCAACGAGGTGGCGAGATTTTAGCTGAATTCCTTCTCTAAGACCCTCTAATTTGCGATTTAACGCTTCTATTAAGCTTCCGTTTCCTCGATAAATCCGCTTAGGAAGTTCGAAATTCGATTCCGGTTCCATTTATCATATCCCAGGCATAATAATAGTTTTACATTAGCTATTTTCTTCTTCTTAATTTGTTTATATTTTCTGGGAACTTTTAGCAATTTTTGTTGTTGTGGGCCGGTTCTGTGCGGAAGGGTATGACGTAGATTATTCCGGAGACGGTTAACTCATTAAAAACAATTATTTCGACTGTTTTCTCTATAATTTACGTAAACGGTCACGACACGAGTACTTTCCAAGGAGGTCACCCATCCTAGCTCTGACATCGCGCAAGAACGCTTAACTTCATGGTTCTGATTGGGCGAGATCAGTGCCTCGAGGGATATAAGAATAAACATCCCTCTCAATGTCGGGTGCGATCATACCATCACTAATTCACCGGATCCCATCAGAACTCCGAAGTTAAGCGTGCTTGGGCGAGAGCTATACTAGGATGGGTTACACCCTGGGAAGTCCTCGTGTTGCACCCTTTTTAGTGTTTTTCTTTTGTTGATTACTTGTTGACAGACGATTTTCGGCTCAAATAATCTGAATCTTTTTCGGGACCAGATAAGACATGTGAAATCAACGCAGCTCGGGCACTGCCGGATTTGGACAAAATTGTAGGTTAATTTGATTGTAAACGGGCAAAAGAACGAGACTCATTCTACGGAATGAGCTGGCGAGATTTTAGCCGAATTTCTTCTCTAAAACCCTCTAATTTGCGATTTTCCGCTTCTGTTAAGCTTCCGTTTCCTCGAGAAATCCGCTTAGGAAGTCCGAAATTCGATTCTGGTTCCATTTTATCGTATCCCAAGCATAATAATAGCTTTACATTCCCTATTTTCTTCTTCTTATTTTTTTTGTATTTTCTGGGAACATTTGGCGATTTTTGTTGTCGTGAGCCTGTTCTGAGCGGAAGGGTATTACGTAGATTACTCCGTAGAAGGTTAACTCATTAAAAACAATTATTTCGACTGTTTTATCCATAATTTACGTAAACGGTCGCGACACAAGGACTTCCTAGGGAGGTCACACATCCTAGCTCTGCCATCGCGCCAGAACGCTTAACTTCATGGTTCTGATTGGGCAAGAGCAGTGCCGCATGTTGCCCATCGCCGCCCACTCCACACGTACTCGAGGGATATAAGAATAACATCCCACTCAATTCGGGTGCGATCATACCAGCACTAATGCATCGGATCCCATCAGAACTCCGAAGTTAAGCGTGCTTGGGCGAGAGCAGTACTAGGATGGTTGACCCCCTGGGAAGTCCTCGTGTTGCACCCCTTTTCGTGTTTTTCTATATTTGATTACTTGTTGATATGCGATTTTCGGCTCAAATCATATGAATCTCGATCGAGATCAGATAAGACATGTGAAATCAACGTAGCTCGGGCACTGCCGGATTAGAACAAAATTGTAGCCTAATTTGATTGTAAACGGGCAAACGAACGAGACTCATTACTCCGCAACGAGGTGGCGAGATTTTAGCTGAATTCCTTCTCTAAGACCCTCTAATTTGCGATTTTCCGCTTCTATTAAGCTTCCGTTTCCTCGATAAATCCGCTTAGGAAGTTTAAAATTCGATTCCGGTTCCATTTTATCGTATCCCAGGCATAATAATAGTTTTACATTCGCTATTTTCTTCTTCTTAATTTTTTTTATATTTTCTGGAAACATTTAGCAATTTTTGTTGTTGTGAGCCGGTTCTGTGCGGAAGGTTATGACGTAGATTATTCCGGAGACGGTTAACTCATTAAAACAATTATTTCGACTGTTTTCTCTATAATTTACGTAAACGGTCACGACACGAGTACTTCCCAAGGAGGTCACCCATCGCCGCCCACTCCACACGTACTCGAGGGATATAAGAATAAACATCGCACTCAATGTCGGGTGCGATCATACCATCACTAATTCACCGGATCCCCTCAGAACTACGAAGTTAAGCGTGCTTGGGCGAGAGCTATACTAGGATGGGTGACCCACTGGGAAGTCCTCGTGTTGCTCCCTTTTTAGTGTTTTTCTTTTGTTGATTACTTGTTGACAGACGATTTTCGGCTCTAATAATCTGAATCTTTTTCGGGACCAGATAAGACATGTGAAATCAACGCAGCTCGAGCACTGCCGGATTTGGACAAAATTGTAGGTTAATTTGATTGTAAACGGGCAAAAGAACGAGACTCATTCTACGCAATGAGCTGGCGAGATTTTAGCCGAATTCCTTCTCTAAGACCCTCTAATTTGCGATTTTCCGCTTCTGTTAAGCTTCCGTTTCCTCGAGAAATCCGCTTAGGAAGTCTGAAATTCGATTCTAGTTCCATTTTATCGTATCCCAAGCATAATAATAGCTTTACATTCCCTATTTTCTTCTTCTTATTTTTTGTATTTTCTGGGCACATTTGGCGATTTTTGTTGTCATGAGCCTGTTCTGAGCGGAAGGGTATTACGTAGATTACTCCGTCGACGGTTAACTCATTAAAAACAATTATTTCGACTGTTTTATCCATAATTTACGTAAACGATCGCGACACAAGGACTTCACAGGGAGGTCACACATCCTAGCTCTGCCATCGCGCCAGAACGCTTAACTTCATGGTTCTGATTGGGCAAGAGCAGTGCCGCGTGTTGCCCATCGCCGCCCACTCCACACGTAGTCGAGGGATATAAGAATAAACATCCCACTCAATGTCGGTGCTATCATTCCAGCAATAATGCACCGGATCCCATCAGAACTTCGAAGTTAAGCGTGCTTGGGCGAGAGCAGTACTAGGATGGGTGACCCCCTGGGAAGTCCTGGTGTTGCATCTCTTTTTGTGTTTTTCTATTTTTGATTGATTACTTGTTGACAGACGATTTTCGGCTCAAATAATCTGAATCTCGATCGAGACCAGATAAGACATGTGAAATAACACTAGCTCGGTCACTGCGGGATTTGGACAAAATTGTAGCCTAATTTGATTGTAAACGGGCAAACGAACGAGACTCATTACTCCGCAACGAGCTGGCGAGATTTTAGCCGAATTCCTTCTCTATGACCCTCTAATTTGCGATTTTCCGCTTCTGTTAAGATTCCGTTTCCTCGAGAAATCCGCTTAGGAAGTTCGAAATTCGATTCCGGTTCCATTTTGTCGTCTCTCTGGCATAATAATAGCTTTACATTTGCTATTTTCTTCTTCTTAGTTTTTTTTTCTATTTTCTTGGAACATTTAGCGATTTTTGTTGTCGTAAGCCGGTTCAGTGCGGAAGGGCATTACGTAGATTAATCCGGAGACGGTTAGCTCTACCATCGCGCCAGAACGCATAACTTCATGGTTCTGATTGGGCGAGAGCAGTGCTGCGTGTTGTCCATCGCCGTCCGCTCCACACGTACTCGAGGATATAAGAATAAAAATCCCACTCAATGTCGGGTGCGATCATACCAGCACTAATGCACCGGATTCCCATCAAAACTCCGAAGTTAAGCGTGCTTGGGCCAGAGCAGTACTAGGATGGGTGGCCCCCTGGGAAGTCCTCGTGTGAAATCAACGTAGCTCGGCATTGCCAGATTTGGACAAAATTGTAAGCCTAATTTAATTGTAAACGGGCAAACGAACGAGATTCATTCCTCCGCAATGAGATGGCGTGATTTTAGCCGAATTTCTTCTCTAAGACTCTCTAATTTGCGATTTTCCGCTCCTGTTAAGCTTTCGTTTCCTCGAGATATCCGCTTAGGAAGTCCGAAATTTGATTCCGGTTCCTTTTTATCGTATCCCTAGCATAATAATAGCTTTACATTCTCTATTTTCTTCTTCTTATTTTTTTTCTATTTTCTGGGAACATTTAGCAATTTTTGTTGTCGTGAGCTTGTTTTGAGCAGAAGGGTATTACGACGATTACTCCGGAGACGGTTAACTCATTAAAAACAATTATTTCGACTGTTTTATCCATAATGTACGACTGACACGAGGACTTCCCAGGGAGGTCACCCATCCTAGCTCTGCCATCGCGCTAGAACGCTAAACTTCAAGGGTCTGATTGGGCGAGAGCAGTGCCGCATGTTGTCCATCGCCGCCCGCTCCACACGTACTCGAAGGATATAAGAATAAACATCCCACTAAATGTCGGATGCGATCATACCAGCACTAATGCACCGGATCCCATCAGAACTCCGAAGTAAAGCGTGCTTGGACGAGAGCAGTACTAGGATGGGTGACTCCCTGGGAAGTCCTCGTGTTGCACCCCTTTTCGTGTTTTTCTATTTTTGATTACTTGTTGACAGACGATTTTTGGCTCAAATCATCTGAATCTCGATCGGGATCAGATAAGACATATGAAATCAACGTAGCTCGGGCAATGCCGGATTTGGACAAAATTGTAGCCTTATTTGATTGTAAACGGGCAAACGAACGAGACTCATTACTTCGCAATGAGCTGGCGAGATTTTAACGGAATTCCTTCTCTAAGACTCTCTAATTTGCGATTTTCCGCTTTTGTTAAGATTCCGTTTCTTCGAGAAATCCGCTTAGGAAGTTCGAAATTCGATTTCGGTTCCATTTTATCAGATCCAGGCATAATAACAGCTTTACATTCGCTATTTTATTCTTCTTATTTTTTTTATTTTCTGGGAACATTTAGCGATTTTTGTTGTCGTGAGCATGTTCTGTGCGGAAGGGTATTACGTAGATTACTCCGGAGACGGTTAACTCACTAAAAACAATTATTTCGACTATTTTATCCTTAATTCACGTAAACGGTCGCGACACGAGGACTTCCCAGGGAGGTCACCTATCCTAACTCTACCATCGCGCCAGAACGCTTAACTTCATGGTTCTGATTGGGCGAGAGCAGTGCCGCGTGTTGTCCATCGTCGCCCGCTCCACACGTACTCGGGGGATATAAAAATAAACATCCCACTCAATGTCGGGTGCGATCATACCAGCACTAATCCACCGGATCCCATCAGAATTCCGAAGTTATGCGTGCTTGGTCGAGAGCATTACTATGATGGGTGACCCCCTGGGAAGTCCTCGTTTTAAACCCCTTTTCGTGTTTTTCTATTTTTGATTACTTGTTGACAGACGATTTTCGGCTCAAATTATCTGAATCTCGATCGGGATCAGATAAGACATGTGAAATCAACGTAGCTCGGGCACTGCCGGATATGGACAAAATTGTAGCCTAATTTGTTTGTAAATGGGCAAACGAACGAGACTCATTACTCCGCAACGAGGTGGCGATTTTCCGCTTCTGTGAAGCTTCTGTTTGTAGCCTAATTTGTTTGCGATTTTCCGCTTCTGTGAAGCTTCCGTTTTCTCGAGAAATCCGGTTGGAAGTTCGAAATTCGATTCCGGTTCCATTTTATCGTATCCTAGGCATAATAATAGCTTTACATTCGCTATTTTCTTCTTCATATTTTTTTTTATATTTTCTCGAAACATTTAGCAATTTTTGTTGTCGTGAGCTGGTTCTGTTCTGAAGGGTTTGACGCAGATTACTTCGGAGACGGTTAACTCATTAAAAACAATTATTTCGAATGCTTTTATCCATAATTCACGTAAATGATTGCGACATGAGGACTTTCCAGGGAGGTCACCCATCCTAGCTCTGCCATCGCACCAGAACGCTTAACTTCATGGTTCTGATTGGGCGAGAGCAGTGCCGCGTTTTGTTTATCGCCGTCCGCTCCACACGTACTCGGGGGATATAAGAATAAACATCCCACTCAATGTTGGGTGCAATCATACCAGCCCTAATACATCGGATTCTATCAGAACTCCGAAGTTAAGCGTGCTTAGGCGAGAGCAGTACTAGGATGTGTAACCCCCTGGGAAGTCCTCGTGTTGCACCCCTTTCCGTGTTTTTCAATTTTTGATTACATGTTGACAAACGTTTTTCGGCTCAAATCATCTGAATCTCGATCAAGATAAGATAAGACATGTGAAATCAACGTAGCTCGGGCACTGCCGGATTTGGACAAATTGTAGGCTAATTTTATTGTAAACGGGCAAACGGACGAGACTCATTACTACGCAAATCATATGAATCTCGATCGGAACAAGATAAGACTTGTGAAATGAAAGTAGCTCGGGCACTGCCGGATTTGGACAAAATTGTAGTCTAATTTGATTGTAAACGGGCAAACGGAGGAGACTCATTACTACGCAATGAGCTGACGAGCTTTTAGCCGAATTCCTTTTCTAAAACCTTCTAATTTGCGATTTAACGCTTCTGTTATGCTTTCGTTTCCTCGAGAAATCCACTTAGGAATTCGAAATTCGATTTCGGTTCCATTTTATCGTATCCCAGGCATAATAACAGCTTTACATTCGCTATTTTATTCTTTTTATTTTTTTTTCTATTTTCTGGGAACATTTAGCGATTTTTGTTGTCGTGAGCCGGTTAAGTGCGGAAGTGTATGACGCAGATTACTCCGGAGACGGTTAACTCATCAAAAACAATTATTTCGACTGTTTTAACCATAATTTACGTAAATGGTCGCGACACGAGGACTTCCAGGGGAGGTCACCCATCCTAGCTCTGCCATCGCGCCAGAACACTTAACTTCATGGTTCTGATTGGGCGAGAGCAGTGCCGCGTGTTGTCCATCGCCGCCCGTTCCACACGTACTCGGGGGATATAAGAATAAATATCTCACTCAATGTCTGTTGCGATAATACCAGCACTAATACAACGGCTCCCATCAGAACTCCGAAGTTAAGCGTGCTTGGGCAAGAGCAGTACTAGGATGGGTGACCTCCTGGGATGTCCTGTTGCGCACCCCTTCTCGTGTTTTTCTATTTTTGATTACTTGTTGACAGAAAATTTTCGGCTTAAATCATCTGACTCTCGATCAGGACCAGATAAGACGTGAAATCAACGTAGCTCGGGTACTTGCCGGATTTGGACAAAATTGTTTCCTAATTTGATTGAAAACGGGCAACAAACGAGACTCATTAATCCGCAATGAGGTGGCGAGATTTTAGCCGAATTTCTACTCTAAGACCCTCTAATTTGCGATTTTTCCGCTTTTGTTAAGCTTCCGTTTCCTCGAGAAATCCGCTTAGGAAGTCCGAAATTCAATTTCGATTTCATTTTATCGTATCTCAAGCATAATAATAGCTTTACATTCGCTATTTTCTTATTTTTATTTTTTTTCTATTTTCTGGAAACAATTATGATTTTTGTTGTCGTAAGCCGGTTCTGTGCGGAAGGATATGACGCAGATTACTCCGTAGACGGTTAACACATTAAAAATAAAAAAATTTTCGACTGTTTTAGCCATAATTTACGTAAACATTCGCGACACGAGGACTTCCCAGGGCGGTCACCCATCCTAGCTCTGCCATCGCGCCAGAAATCTTAACTTCATGGTTCTGATTGGGCGAGAACAGTGCCACTGTGTTGTCCATCGCCGCCCGCTCCACACGTACTTGAGGGATAAAAGAATAAACATCCCACTCAATGTCGGGTGCGATCATACCAGCAATAATACACCGGATCCCATCAGAAGTCCGAAGTTAAGCGTGCTTGGACGAGAGCAGTACTAGGATTGGTGACCCACTGGGAAGTCCTCGTGTTGCACCTCTTTTTGTAGTTTTTCTATTTTTGATTACTTGTTGATAGAAGATTTTCGGTTCAAATCATCTGACTCTCGATCAGGAACAGATAAGACATGTAAAATCAACGTAGCTCGGGCACTGCCGGATTTGGACAAAATTGTAGGCTAATTTGAGTGTAAACGGGCAAACGAACAAGACTCATTACTCTGCAATGAGCTGGTGAGATTTTAGCCGAATTCCTTCTCTAAGACACTCTAATTTGCGATTTTTCGCTTCTGTTAAGCTTCCGTTTCCTCGAGAAATCCGCTTAGGAAGTCCGAAATTCGATTCCGGTTCCATTTTATCGTATCCCAGGCATAATAATAGCTTTACATTCGCTATTTTCTTCTTCTTATTTTTTATATTTTCTAGGAACATTTAGGCATTTTTGTTAACGTGAGCCGGTTCTGTGCGGAAGGATATGACTCAGATTACTCCGGAGACGGTTAACTCATTAAAAACAATTATTTCAACTGTTTCATTTGAATCTCGATCGAGACCAAATAAGACATGTGAAATCAACGTAACTCGAACACTGTCGGATTTGTACAAAATTGTAGCCTAATTTGATTGTAAACGGTCATAGCCGAATTCCTTCTCTAAGACCCTCTAATTTGCGATTTTCCGCTTCTGTTAAGCTTCCGTTTCCTCGAGAAATCCTCTTAGGAAGTCCGAAATTCGATTCCGGTTTTATTTTATCTTATCCCAGGCATAATAATAGCTTTGCATTCGCTATTTTCTTATTCTTATTTTTTTTCTATTTTCTGGGAAAATTTAGCAATTTTTGTTGTCGTGAGCCGGTTCTGTGAGGAAGGGTATGACGCAGATTACTCCGGAGACGGTTAACTCATTAAAAACAATTATTTCGACTGTTTTATCCATAAATTACGTAAACGGTCGCGACACGAGGACTTCCCAGGGAGGTAACCCATCCTAGCTCTGCCATCGCGCAATAACGATTAACTTCATGGTTCTGATTGGGCGAGAGCAGTGCCGCGTGTTGTCCATCGCCGCCCGCTTCACACGTACTCGAGGGATATAAGAATAAACATCCCACTCAATGTCGGGTGCGATCATACCAGCACTAATGCACCGGATCCCATCAGAACTCCGAAGTTAAGCGTGCTTGGGCGAGAGCAGTACTAGGATTGGTGACCCCCTGGGAAGTCCTTGTGTTGCACTCCTTTTCGTGTTTTTCTATTTTTGATTACTTGTTGACAGAAGATTTTCGGCTCAAATCATCTGAATCTCGATCAGGACCAGAGAAGACTTGTGTAATCAACGTAGCTCGGGCATTGCCGGATTTGGAAAAAATTGTAGGCTAATTTAATTGTAAACGGGCAAACGAACGAGGCTCATTACTCCGCAATGAGCTAGCGAGATTTTAGCCGAATTCCTTCTCTAAGGCCCTCTAATTTGCGATTTTCCGCTTCTGTTAAGCTTCTGTTTCCTTGAGAAATCCGCTTAGGAAGTCCGAAATTCGATTCCGGTTCCATTTTATCGTGTCCCAGGCATAATAATAGCTTTACATTCGCTATTTCCTTCTTCTTATTTTTTTTCTATTTTTTGGGAACATTTAGCGATTTTTGTTGTCGTGAGCTAGTTCTGTGCGGAAGGGTATGACGCAGAATACTCCGTAGACGGTTAACTCATTAAAAACAATTATTTCGACTGTTTCAGCCACAATTTCCTTAAACGGTCGCGACAGGAGGACTTCCCAGGGAGGTCACCCATCCTAGCTCTGCCATCGCGCCAGAACGCTTAACTTCATTGTTCTTATTGGGCGAGAGAAGTGCCGCGTGTTGTCTAATGCCGCCTGCTCCACACGTACTCGAGGGATATAAAAATAAACATCCCACTCAATGTCGGGTGCGATCATACCAGCACTAATACATCGGCTTCCATCAAAACTCCGAAGTTAAGCGTGCTTGGGCAAGAGAAGTACTAGGATGGGTGACCCCCAGGGAAGTCCTCGTGTTGCACCCCTTTTCGTGTTTTTCTATTTTTGATTACTTGTTGACAGACAATTTTCGGCTCAAATCCTCTGTATCTCGATCAGGACCAGAGAAGACATGTGTAAGCAACGTAGCTCGGGCACTGTCGGATTTGGACAAAATTGTAGGCTAATTTGACTGTATACGGGAAAACGAACGAGACTCATTACTCCGCAATAAGCTAGCGAGATTTTATCCGAATTCCTTCTCTAAAACCCTCTAATTTGCAATTTTCCACTTCTGTTAAGCTTCCGTTTCCTCGAAAAATCAGCTTAGGAAGTAAGAAATTCGATTCCGGTTTCATTTTATCGTATCACAGGCATAATAATAGCTTTACATTCGCTATTTTCTTCTTCTTATTTTTTTTCTACTTTCTGGGAACATTTAGCGATTTTTGTTGTCGTGAGCCGGTTCTGTAAAGAAGGGTATGACGCAGATTACTCCGGAGACGGTTAACTCATTAAAAACAATTATTTCGACTGTTTTATCCATAATTTACGTAAACGATCGCGACACGAGGACTTCCCATGGAGGTCACCCATCCTAGCTCTGCCATTGCGCCAGAATGCTTAACTTCATGGTTCTGATTGGGCGAGAGCAGTGCCGCGTGTTGTCCATCGTCGCCTTCTCCACACGTACTCTTGGGATATAAGAATAAACATCCACTCAATGTCCGGTGCGATCATACCAGCACTAATTCACCGGATCCCATCAGAATTCCGAAGTTAAGCGTGCTTGGGCGAGAGCAGTACTAGGATGGGTGACCCCCTGGGAAGTCCTCGTGTTGCACCCCTTTTCGTGTTTTTCTATTTTTGATTACTTGTTGACAGACTATTTTCGGCTCAAATCATCTGAATCTCAATCGTGACCATATAAGACATGTGAAATCAACGTAGCTCGGGCACTGCGGATTTCGACAAAATTGTAGCCTAATTTGATTGTAAACGGGCAAACGAACGAGGCTCATTACTCCGCAATGAGCTGGCGAGATTTTAGCCGAATTTCTTCTCTAAGACCCTCTAATTTGATATTTTCCGCTTCTGTTAAGCTTCCGTTTCCTCGAGAAATCCGCTTAGTAAGTTCGAAATTCGATTTCGGTTCCACTTTATCGTATCCCAGGCATAATAAAAACTTTACATTCGCTATTTTCTTCTTCTTACTTTTTTCCTATTTTCTGGGAACATTTATCGATATTTGTTGTCGTGAGCCGGTTCTGTGCGGAAGGGTATGACGCAGATTACTCCGGAGACGGTTAACTCATTAAAAACAATTATTTCGACTGTTTTATCCATAATTTACGTAAACGATCGCGACACGGGGACTTCCCAGGGAGGTCACCCATCCTAGATCCGCAATCGCGCAATAACGATTAACTTCATGGTTCTGATTGGGCGAGAGCAGTGCCGCGTGTTGTCCATCGCCGCCAGCTCCACACGTACTCGTGGGATATAAGAATAAACATCCCACTCAATGTTGGGTGCGATCTTACGAGCACTAATGCACAGGATCCCATCAGAACTCCGAAGTTAAGCGTGTTTGGGCGAGAGCAGTACTAGGATGGGTGACCCCCTGGGAAGTCCTCGTGTTGCACCCCTTCTCGTGTTTTTCTATTTTGATTACTTGTTGACAGACGATTTTCGGCTCAAATCATCTGATTCTCGATCAGGACCAGAGAAGACATGTGAAATCAACGTAGCTCGAGCACTGCCGGATTTGGACAAAATTGTAGGCTAATTTTATTGTAAACGGGCAAACGAACTAGACTCATTACTCCGCAATGAGCGGGCGAGATTTAAGCCGAATTCCTTCTCTAAGACCCTCTAATTTGCGATTTTCCGCTTTTGTTAAGCTTCCGTTTCCTCGAGAAATCAGCTTATGAAGTCCGAAATTCGATTCCTAATAATAATAATAGCTTTACATTCGCTATTTTTTTTTCTTATTTTTTTCTATTTTCCGGGAACATTTAGCGATTTTTGTTGTCGTGAGCCGGTTCTGTGCGGAAGGGTATGACGCAGATTACTACGGAGATGGTTAACTCATTAAAAACAATTATTTTGACTGTTTTAGCCATAATTTACGTAAACGGTCGCGACACGAGGACTTCCCAGGGAGGTCACCCATCCTAGCTCTGCCTTCGCGCCAGAACGCTTAACTTCATTGTTCTGATTGGGCGAGAGCAGTGCGGCGTGTTGTCCATCGCCGCCCGCTCCACACGTACTCGAGGGATATAAGAATAAACATCCCACTCAATGTCGGGTGCGATCATACCAGCAATAATACTTCGGATCCCATCAAACTCCGAAGTTAAGCGTGCTTGGGCGAGATCAGTACTAGGATGGTTGACCCCCGGGGAAGTCCTCGTGTTGCACCCTTTTTCGTGTTTTTCTATTTTTGATTACTTGTTGATAGACGATTTTCGGCTCAAATCATCTGAATCTCGATCGGGACCAGATAAGACGTGAAATCAACGTAGCTCGGGCACTTGCCGGATTTGGACAAAATTGTTGCATAATTTGATTGTAAACGGGCAAACGAACGAGACTCATTAATCCGAAATTCGATTCCGTTTTCATTTTATCGTAATTCGGGCATTGTCGGATTTGGACATGTGAAATCAACGTAATTCGGGCACTGTCGGATTTGGACAAAATCGTAGCCTAATTTGATTGTAAAAGGTCTTAGCCGAATTCCTTCTTTAAGACCCTCTAATTTGCGATTTTCCGCTTCTGTTAAGCTTCCGTTTCCTCGAGAAATCTGCTTAGGAAGTCCGAAATTCGATTCCGGTTCTATTTTATCGTATCCCAGGCATAATAATTGCTTTACATTCGCTATTTTCTTCTTCTCATTTTTTTCTATTTTCTGGGAACATTTAGCGATTTTTGTTGTCGTGAGCCGGTGCTGTGTGGAAGGGTATGACGCATATTACTCCGGAGACGGTTAACTCATTAAAAACAATTATTTCGACTGTTTTAGCCATAATTTACGTAAACGGTCGCGACACGAGGTTTTTCAATGTCGGGTGCGATCATACCAGAACTAATGCACCGGATCCCATCAGAACTCCGAAGTTAAGCGTGCCGTTGAGAGTAGTACTAGGATGGGTGACCTCCTGGGAAGTCCTCGTGTTGCATTCTTTTTCGTGTTTTTATATTTTTGATTACTTGTTGATAGACGATTTTCGGCTCAAATCATCTGAATCTCGATCGGGACCAGATAAGACGTGAAATCAACGTAACTCGTGCACTACCGGATTTGGAAAAAATTTTAGCCTAATTTGATTGTAAACGGGCAAACGAACGAGACTCATTAATCCGCAATGAGCTGGAGAGATTTTAGCCGAATTCCTTCTCTAAGACCCTCTAATTTGCGATTTTCCGCTTTTGTTAAGCTTCCGTTTCCTCGAGAAATCCGCTTAGGAAGTCCGAAATTCGATTTCGGTTTCATTTTATTGTATTCCAGGCATAATAATAGCTTTACATTCACTATTTTCTTATTCTTATTTTTTTTTCTATTTTCTGAAAACATTTAGCAATTTTTGTTGTCGTGAGTCGGTTCTGTGCGGAAGGGTATGACGCAGATTACTCCGGAGACGATTAACTCATCTAAAACAATTATTTCGACTGTTTTAGCCATAATTTACGTAAACGGTCGCGACACGAGGTTTTTCTAGGGAGGTCACCCATCCTAGCTCTGCCATCGCGCCAGAACGCATAACTTCATTGTTCTGATTGGGCGAGAGCAGTGCCGCGTGTTGTCCATCGCCGCCCGCTCCACACGTACTCGAGGGATATAGGAATATACATCCCACTCAATATCGGGTGCGATCATACCAGCACTAATACACCGGATCCCATCAGAACTCCGAAGTTAAGCGTGCTTGGACGAGAGCAGTACTTGTTGACAGACGATTTACGGCTCAAGTCATCTAACTCTCGATCAGGACCAGAGAAGACATGAGAAATCAACGTAGCTCGGGCACTGCCGCATTTGGAAAAAATTGTAGGCTAATTTGATTGTAAACAGACAAACGAACGAGACTCATTCCTCCGCAATGAGCTGGCGAGATTTTAACCGAATTCCTTCCCTAAGATTCTCTAATTTGCGATTTTCCGCTTCAGTTAAGCTTCCGTTTCCTCGAGAAATCCAGTTAGGAAGTCCGAAATTCGATTCCAGTTTCATTTTATCGTATCACAGGCATAATAATAGCTTTACATTCGCTATTTTCTTCTTCTTATTTTTTTCTATTTTCTGGGAACATTTAGCGATTTTTGTTGTCGTGAGCCGGTGCTGTGCGGAAGGGTATGACGCTGATTACTCCGGAGGCGGTTAACTCATTAAAAACAATTATTTCGACTGTTTTAGCCATAATTTACGTAAAAAGTCGCGACACGAGGACTTCCCAGGGAGGTCACCCATCCTAGCTCTGCCATCGCGCCAGAACGCTTAACTTCATGGTTCTGATTGGGCGAGAGCAGTGCCGCGTGTTGTCCATCGTCGCCCGCTTCACACGTACGCGAGGCATATAAGAATAAAAATCCCACTCTATGTGGGGTGCGATCATACCAGCACTAATGCATCGGATCCCTTCAGAACTCCGAAGCTAAGCGTGCTTGGGCGAGAGCAGTACGAGGATGGGTGACCCCCTGGGAAGTCCTCGTGTTGCACCCCTTTCCATGTTTTTCTATTTTTGATTACTTGTTGAAAGATGATTTTCGGCTCAAATCATCTGAATCTCGATCGAGACCAAATAAGACATGTGAAATCAAAGTTACTCGGGCATTGTCGGATTTGGACAAAATCGTAGCCTAATTTGATTGTAAACGGTCTTAGCCGAATTCCTTCTCTAAGACCCTCTAATTTGCGATTTTCGCTTCTATTAAGCTTCCGTTTCCTCGAGAAAACTGCTTAGGAAGTCCGAAATTCGATTCCGGTTCCATTTTATCGTATCCAAGGCATAATAATAGCTTTACATTCGCTATTTTCTTCTTCTTATTTTTTTTATTTTCTGGGAACATTTAGCGATTTTTGTTGTCGTGAGCCGGTGCTGTGTGGAAGGGTATGACGCAGATTACTCCGGAGACGGTTAACTCATTAAAAACAATTATTTCGACTGTTTTAGCCATAATTTACGTAAACGATCGCGACACGAGGACTTCATAGGGAGGTCACCCATCCTAGCTCTGCCATCGCGCTAGAACGCTTAACTTCATGTTTCAGATTGGGCGAGAGCAGTCCCGCGTGTTGTCCATCGCCGCCCGCTCCACACGTACTCGAGGGATATAAAAATAAACATCCAACTCAATGTCGGGTGCGATCATGCCAGCACTAATGCACCGGATCCCATCAGAACTCCTAAGTTAAGCGTGCTTCGTCGAGAGCAGTACTAGGATGGGTGACCCCTTGGGAAGTCCTCGTGTTGCAGCCCTTTTCGTGTTTTTATATTTTTGATTACTTGTTGACAGACGATTTTCGGCTCAAATCATCTGAATCTCGATCGGGATCAGATAAGACGTTAAATCAACGTAGCTCGGGCACTGCCGGATTTGGACAAAATTGTATCCTAATTTGATTGTAAACAGGCAAACGAACGAGACTCATTAATCCGCAATGAGCTGGAGAGATTTTAGCCGAATTCCTTCTCTAAGACCCTCTAATTTGCGATTTTCCGCTTCTGTTAAGCTTCCGTTTCCTCGAGAAATCCGCTTAGGAAGTCCGGAATTCGATTTCGATTTCATTTTATCGTATCCCAGGCATAATTATAGCTTTACATTTTCTATTTTCTTATTCTTTTTTTTCTACTTTCTGGAAACATTTAGCGATTTTTGTTGTCGTGAGCCGGTTCTGTGCGGAAGGGTATGACGCAGATTACTCCGGAGACGGTTAACTCATTAAAAACAATTATTTCGACTGTTTTAGCCATAATTTACGTAAACGGTTGCGACACGAGGAATTCCCAGGGAGGTCACCCATCCTAGATCCGACATCGCGCCATAACGATTAAGTTGATGGTTCTGATTGGGCGAGAGCAGTGCCGCGTGTTGTCCATCGCCGCCCGCTCCACACGTACTCGAGGGATATAAGAATAAGCATCCCACTCAATGTTGGGTGCGATCATACCAGCACTAATACACCGGATCCGATCAGAACTCCGAAGTTAAGTGTGCTTGGGCGAGAGCAGTACTTGTATGGGTGACCCCCTGGGAAGTCCTCGTTTGCACCCCTTTTCGTGTTTTTATATTTTTGATTACTTGTTGACAGACGATTTTCGGCTCAAATCACCTGACTCTCGATCAGAACCAGGGAAGACATGTGAAATCAACGTAGCTCAGGCACTGCCGGATTTGGACAAAATTGTAGGCTAATTTAATTGTAAACGGGCAAACGAACGAAACTCATTACTCCGCAATAAGCTGGCGAGATTTTAGCCGAATTCCTTCTTTAAGACCCTTTAAATTGCGATTTTCCGCTTCTGTTAAGCTTCCGTTTCCTCGAGAAATCCGCTTAGGAAGTCCGAAATTCGATTTCGGTTCCATTTTATTGTATCCAAGGCATAATAATAGCTTTACATTCGCTATTTTCTTCTTCTTATTTTTTTATATTTTCTGGGAACATTTAGCGATTTTGGTTGTCGTGAGCTGGTGCTGTGCGGAAGGGTATGACACAGATTACTTCGGAGACGGTTAACTCATTAAAAACAATTATTTCGACTGTTTTAGCTATAATTTACGTAAACGGTCGCGACACGAGGACTTCCCAGGGAGGTCACCCATCCTAGATCTGCCATTGCGCTAGAACGCTTAACTTCATGGTTTTGATTAGACGATCCAATGCCGCCTGCTCCACACGTACTCGAGGGATATAAGAATAAACATCCCACTTAATGTCGGGTGCGTTCATGCCAGCACTAATGCCCCGGATCCCATCAGAACTCCGAAGTTAAGCGTGCTTGGGCGAGGGCAGTACTAGTATGGGTGACCCCCTTGGAAGTTCTCGTATTGCACCCCTTTTCGTGTTTTTCTATTTTTGATTACTTGTTGACACACGATTTTCGGCTCAAATAATCTGAATCTCTTTCGGGAACAGATAAGACGTGAAATCAACGTAGCTCGGGCACTGCCGGATTTGGACAAAATTGTAGCCTAATTTGATTGTAAACGGGCAAACGAACGAGACTCATTACTCCGCAATGATCTGGCGAGATTTTTGCCGAATTCCTTCTCTAAGGCCCTCTAATTTGCGATTTTCCGCTTCTGTTAAGCATCCGTTTCCGCGAAAAATCCTCTTAGGAAGTCCGAAATTCGATTCCGGTTCCATTTTATAGTATCCCAGGCATAATAATAGCTTTGTATTCGCTATTTTCTTCTTCTTATTTTTTTTCTATTTTCTGGGAACATTTAGCGATTTTTGTTGTCGTGAGCCGGTTCTGTGTGGAAAGGTATGACGCAGATTACTCCGGAGACGGTTAACTCATTAAAAACAATTATTTCGACTGTTTTATCCATAATTTACGTAAACTGTCGCGACACGAGGACTTCCCAGGGAGGTCACCCATCCTAGCTACGTCATCGCGCCATAACGATTAACTTCTTGGTTCTGATTGAGCGAGGGCAATGTCGCGTGTTGTCCATCGCCGCCCGCTCCACACGTACTCGAGGGATAAAAGAATAAACATCCCACTCAATGTCGGGTGCGATCATACTAGCACTAATGCACCGGATCCCATCAGAACTTCGGAGTTAAGCATGCTTGGGCGAGAGCAATACTAGCATGGGTGACCCCCTGGGAAGTCCTCGTGTTGCACCCCTTTTCATGTTTTTCTATTTTTGATTACTTGTTGAAAGACGATTTTTGGATCAAATCATCTAAATCTCGATCGGGAGCAAATAAGACATGTGAAATCAACAAAACTCGGGCACTGCCAGATTTCGACAAAATTGTAGCCTAATTTGATTGTAAACGGTCTTAGCCGAATTCCTTCTCTAAGACCCTCTAATTTACGATTTTTCGCTTCTGTTAAACTTCAGCTTAGGAAGTCCGAAATTCGATTCCGGTTCCATTTTATCGTATTCGAGGCATAATAATAGCTTTACATTCGCTATTTTCTTCATCTTATTTTTTTTCTATTTTCTGGGAACATTTAGCGATTTTTGTTGTCGTGAGCTGGTGCGGTGCGGAAGGGTATGATGCAGATTACTCCGGAGACGGTTATCTCATTAAAAACAATTATTTTGACTGTTTTAGCCATAATTTACGTAAACGGTCGCGACACGAGGACTTTCAAAAGAGGTCACCCATCCTAGCTCTGCCATCGCGCTAGAACGCTTAACTTCATTGTTCTGATTGGGCGAAACATGTGCCGCGTGTTGTCCATCGCCGCCCGCTCCACACATACTCGAGGGATATAAGAATAAACATCCCATTCAATGTCGGGTGAGATCATATTATTACTAATGCACCGGATCCCATCAGAACTCCGAAGATAAGTGTGCTTAGGCGAGAGCAGTACTTGAATGGGTGACCCCCTGGAAAGTCCTCGTTTGCACCCCTTTTCGTGTTTTTCTATTTTTGATTACTTGTTGACAGACGATTTTCGGCTCAAATCATCTGAATCTCGATCAGGGCAAGAGAAGACATGTGAAATCAACGTAGCTCGGGCACTGCCGGATTTGGACAAAATTGTAGGCTAATTTGATTGTAAACGGGCAAACGAACGAGACTCATTACTCCGCAATGAGCTGGCATGATTTTAGCCGAATTTCTTCTCTAAGACCCTCTAATTAGCGATTTACATAATAATAGCTTTACATTTGCTATTTTCTACTTCTTATTTTTTTCTATTTTCTGGGAACATTTAGCGATTTTTGTTGTCGTGAGCCGGTGCTGTGCAGAAGGGTATGACGCAGATTATTCCGGAGACGGTTAACTCATTAAAAACAATTATTTCGACTGTTTTATCCATAATTTACGTAAACGGTCGCGACACGAGGACTTCCCAGGGAGGTCATCCATCCTAGATCCGCCATCGCGCCATAACGATTAACAACATGGTTCTGATTGGGTGAGAGCAGTGCCGCGTGTTGTCCATCGCCTCCCGCTCCACACGTACTCGAGGGAAATAAGAATAAACATCCCACTCAATGTTGGGTGCGATCATACCTGCACTAATGCACCGGATCCCATCAAAACTCCGTAGTTAAGTGTGCTTGGGCGAGACCAGTACTAGGTTGGGTGACCCCCTGGGAAGTCCTCGTGTTGCAATCATTTTCGTGATTTTCTATTTTTGATTACTTGTTGACAGACGATTTTCGGCTCAAATCATCTGAATCTCGATCAGGACCAGATAAGACGTGAAATCAACGTAGCTCGGGCACTGGCGGATTTGGACAAAATTGTAGCCTAATTTGATTGTAAACGGGCAAACGAACGAGACTCATTAATCCGCAATGAGCTGGCGAAATTTTAGCCGAATTCTTTCTCTAAGACTGTCTAATTTGTGATTTTCCGCTTCTGTTAAGCTTCCGTTTCCTCGAGAAATCCGCTCAGTAAGTCTGAAATTCGATTCCGGTTTCATTTTATCGTATCCCAGGCATAATAATAGCTTTATATTCGCTATTTTCTTATTCTTATTTTTTTCTATTTTCTGGAAACATTTAGCTATTTTTGTTGTCGTGAGCCGGTTCTGTGCGAAGGGTATGACGCAGATTACTCCGGAGACGGTTAACTCATTAAAAACAATTATTTATACTGTTTTAGCCATAATTTACATAAACGGTCGCGACACGAGGACTTTCCAGGGAAGTCACCCATCCTAGCTCTGCCATCGCGCCAGAACGCTTAATTTCATTGTTCTGATTGGGCGAGAGCAGTGCCGCGTGTTGTCCATCGCCGCCCGCTCCACACGTAGTCGAGGGATATAAGAATAAACATCCCACTCAATGTCGGTTGCGATCATACAAGCACTAATACAGCAGATCCCATAAGAACTCCGAATTTAAGCGTGCTTGGGCGAGAGCAGTACTTGGATGGGTGGCCCCCTGGGAAGTCCTCGTGTGGCACCCCTTTTGTGTTTTTCTATTTTTGATTACTTGTTGACAGACGATTTTCAGCTCAACTTATTTGACTCTCGATTAGGACCGGAGAAGACATGTAAAATCAACGTAGCTCGGGCACTGCCGGATTTGGACAAAATTGTAGGCTGATTTGATTGTAAACGGGCAAACGAACGAGACTCATTTCTCCGCAATGAGCTGGCGAGATTTTAGCCGAATTCCTTCTCTAAGACCCTCTAATTTGCCATTTTTCGCTTCTGTTAAGCTTCCGTTTCCTCGAGAAATCCGCTTAGGAAGTCCGAAATTCAATTCCGGTTCTATTTTATCGTATCCCATGCATAATAATAGCTTTACATTCGCTATTTTCTTCTTATTTTTTTCTATTTTATGGGAACATTTAGCGATTTTTGTTGTCGTGAGCCAGTGCTGTGTGGAAGGGTAGCTCGGGTACTGCCGGATTTGGACAAAATTGTAGCCTAATTTGATTGTAAACGGGAAAACGAACGAGACTCATTAATCCGCAATGAGCTGGCGAGATTTTATCCGAATTCCTTCTCTAAGACCCTCTAATTTGCGAATTTCCGCTTCTGGTAAGCTTCCATTGCCTCGAGAAATCCGCTTAGGAAGTCCGAAATTCAATTCCGGTTCCATTTTATCGTATCTCAGGCATAATAATAGCTTTACATTCGCTATTTTTTATTCTTATTTTTTTTTTATTTTTTGGGAACATTTAGCGATTTTTGTTGTCGTGAGCCGGTTCTGTAAAGAAGGGTATGACGCAGATTACTCCGGAGACGGTTAACTCATTAAAAACAATTATTTCGACTGTTTTATCCATAATTTACGTAAACGAGGAATTCCCAGGGAGGTCACCCATCCTAGATCCGACATCGCGCCATAACGATTAACTTCATGGTTTTGATTGGGCGAGAGCAGTGCCGCGTGTTGTCCATCGCCGCCCGCTCCACACGTACTCGAGGGATATAAGAATAAACATCCCACTCAATGTCGGGTGCGATCTTATGAGCACTAATGCACCGGATCCCATCAGAACTACAGAGTTAAGCGTACTTGGGCGAGAGCAGTACTAGGATGGGTGACCCCTTGGGAAGTCCTCGTGTTGCACCCCTTTTCGTGTTTTTCTATTTTTGATTACTTGTTGAAAGACGATTTTCAGCTCAAATCATCTAAATCTCGATCGGGTCCAAATAAGACATGGGAAATCAACGTAACTCGGGCACTGCTGGATTTGGACAAACTTATAGCCTAATTTGATTGTAAATGGTCTTAGCCGAATTCTTTCTCTAAGACCCTCGAATTTGCGATTTTCCGCTCCTGTTAAGCTTCCGTTTCCTCGATAAATCCGCTTAGGGAGTCCGAAATTCGATTCTGGTTCCATTTTATCGTATCCCAGGCATAATAATAGCTTTACATTCGCTATTTTCTTCTTATTATTTTTTTTCTATTTTCTGGGAACATTTAGCGATTTTTGTTGTCGTGAACCGGTGCTGATAGGATCGATTAGGGGGGATAATCATTGAGCTACAATAGCTCGGTTCTTGAAATATTGAACACCGATGAATTAAATCGAGTTTGGTTAAAAACCAAGAGGAAGATACTCGAAATAATCCTTCGTAGAAACCGATTAAATATTTTGTAAACCATTTAAAATATATGCAAGTTGAATGAGTAAAAATATTCAGTTGAAGTATTTTATCAAACATTTGGTATACAATATTTTGATATTTGAAGAACACATAAAATGCTTCAACAATGCATCTTTAAAAACAGTGAAAATGATAAGCAAATGCAATAAACAAATAGACACGAATTTGTTTATGGATATTCGGATATTTCAAACACTCCTACGTCATCCCTTTTTCCTCTTGGGAAGGATCCACTAGAAGACTTTGATTTATACAACTACTTGTACAAACCCATTCTGGAAGGGCAGCACCCAACTAGAACTCCTAGCACTCAAGATTGTAGGCAGCACCTCACAATCAGCATATTCTTTAATGTCTCATATGCAAAGACTACATACACAAGTTTATTGTCTTTGTGCAAGACTCACTCAACTAATCTTTGAAGTTCAACTCTCTTGTATTTGTGTGAGTGATTGTGTGTGAGGAATTTATCATTTACAGTGTACATCTCAAATGTATCCTCACACAAGGGCTTGTGCTCTCAACAAGCTGATTTTTTCATGCTAACTGCCCATGCTTTGAATCCCCTTCAAAAGCTGTTGTTTGATCTTCAATATGTTGTATTTATAGGCTCCAACACTGATATATACGTTAGACACAAGAATATGACCGTTGGAAAGTTTCTGTACTGTTTCTGGAATTGCAACAGTAAAATTCGTCTTGCTGGACATTTTCCCAACTGGTCAACTCTGGTCAACTGGTCAACTCAACTGGTCAATCAGTTCAACTGGTTCAGTTGGTCTAGTTCAGTTGGACTGGTTCAACTGGTCTTCAGCTGGTCTGGTACAGTTTCAGCTGGTTCAGTTCAGCTGGTCTGGTTCAACTGGTTTTCAGCTGGTCTGGTTCAGTTTCAGTTGGTCAGCAGCTGGTTCAGTTCAGTTGGTTGGTCAGCTGGTCAGCAGTTGGTTCAGTTTCAGCTGGTGTGCTGAAATCAGCCTAGCTGATTTCAGTTTGTGCTGAACCAGTAACTTCATCCTCATTTATCAGCATCTTAAGCTTTGATTCAGACTTTGACTTCTGAAGATGATTTGTAGATCATCGTCTTATCTTTCCAACGCATACTGAATCGCTTCATTTCAATAACCGAGCTGAGAGATATGACCAAAATACCGCAGCTGCTCAAACTCAACTGATTGCTGTTTTCGTGTGATCATTTCGGTAATTGAGCGATCAGTTAGACCATCATAACATCCGATTTTGCCAAACTGAGGTGAAATACGATTTGTTTCGAATTGAGTTTTCTAATCAGTCCAGTTTGCGGATTGTCATTTTGATAATCCAGTTGAGAGATATCATCAAAATACCAAAGCTCGCCAGAAATTCAGTTTGTGCAAAATTCAGTTTCAGCTTGTTTCTTGTGTTTGCAATTTCACACTTGAGGAAATATGTTAGAAACACAATAACAAGTTTTGTAAACATCAAAATCAAGATTGCGAACTTGAAAAGTTCCAACAGGTGCTGTGCGAAAGGGTATGACGCAGATTACTCCGGAGACTGTTAACTCATTAAAAACAATTATTTCAACTGTTTTAGCCATAATTTACGTAAACGGTCGCCATGAGGACTTCCCAGGGAGGTCACCCATCCTAGCTCTACCATCGTGCCAGAACGCTTAACTTCATGGTTCTGATTGGACGAGAGCAGTCCCGCGTGTTGTCTATCGCCGCCCGCTCCACACGTAATCGAGGGATATAAGAATAAACATCCCACGTAATGTCGGGTGTGATCATACCAGCACTAATGCACCGGATCCCATCAGAACTCCGAAGTTAAGCCTGTTTGGGCGACAGCAGTACTAGGATGGGTGACCCCCTGGGAAGTCCTCGTGTTGGACCCCTTTTCGTGTTTTTCTATTTTTGATTATTTGTTGACAGACGATTTTCGGCTCAAATCATCTGAATCTCGATCGGGACCAGATAAGAAATGTAAAATCAACGTAGCTCGGGCACTGCCGGATTTGGACAAAATTGTAGCCTAATTTGATTGTAAACGGGCAAACGAACGAGATTGATTAATCCGCAATGAGATGGCGAGATTTTAGCCGAATTCCTTCCCTAAGACCATCTAATTTGCGATTTTCCGCTTATGTTAATCTTCCGTTTCCTCGAAAAATCCGCTTAGTAAGTCCGAAATTCGATTCCAGTTTCATTTTATTGTATCAAGGCATAATAATAGCTTTACATTCGCTATTTTCTTATTCTTATTTTTTTTCACTTTTCTGGGAACATTTAGCGATTTTTGTTGTCGTGAGCCTGTTCTGTGCGGTAGGGTATGACGCAGATTACTCCGGAGACGGTTAACTCATTAAAAACAAATATTTCGACTGTTTTAGCCATAATTTACGGAAACAGTCGCGACACGAGGACTTTTCAGGGATGTCACCCATCCTAACTCTGCCATCGCGCCAGAACGCTTAACTTCATTGTTCTGATTGGGCGAGAGCAGTGCCGCGTGTTGTCCATCGCCGCACGCTCCACACGTACTTGAGGGATATAATAATAAACATCCCACTCAATGTCGGGTGCGATCATACCAGCACTAATGCACCGAATCCCATCAGAACTTCGAAGTTAAGCGTGCTTGGGTGGGAGCAGTACTTGGATGAGTGACCCGCTGGAAAGTCTTCGTTTGCACCCCTTTTCGTGTTTTTCTATTTTTGATTACTTGTTGACAGACGGTTTTCGGCTCAAATCATCTGACTCTCGATCAGGATAAGAGAAGAAATGTGAAATCAACGTAGCTCGGGCATTGCCGGATTTGTACAAAATTGTAGGCTAATTTGATTGTAAACGGGCAAACGAACGAGACTCATTCTCCGCAATGAGCTGGCGAGATTTTAGCCGAATTTTTTCTCTAAGACCCTCTAATTTGCGATTTTTCGCTTTTGTTAATCTTCCGTTTCCTCGAAAAATCCGCTTAGGAAGTATGAAATTCGATTCCGGTTCCATTTTATTGTATCCCAGGCATAATAATAGCTTTTCATTCGCTATTTTTTTCATCTTATTTTTTTTAATTTTCTGTGAACATTTAGCGATTTTTGTTGTCGTGAGCCGGTGCTGTGCGGAAGGGTATAACGCATATTACTCCGGAGACGGTTAACTCATTAAAAACAATTATTTCGGCTGTTTTATCCCTAATTTACGTAAACGGTCGCGACACGAGTACTTCCCAGGAAGGTTACCCATCCTAGCTCTGCCATCGCGCTAGAACGCGTAACTTCATGGTTCTGACTGGGCGAGAGCAGTGCCGCGTGTTGTCCATCGTCGCCTTCTCCACACGTACACTTGGGATATAAGAATAAACATCCATTCAATGTCAGGTGCGATCATACCAACACTAATGCACCGGATCCCATCAGAACTCCGAAGCTAAGCGTGCTTGGGCGAGAGCAGTAATAGGATGGGTGACCCCCTGGGAAGTCCTCGTTTGCACCCTTTTTCGTGTTTTTCTATTTTTGATTACTTGTTGACAGACGATTTTCGGCTCAAATCATCTGACTCTCGATCAGGACAAGAGAAGACATGTGAAATCAACGTAGCTCGGGCACTGCCGGATTTTGACCAAATTTTAGGCTAATTTGATTGTAAACGGGCAAACGAATGAGACTCATTACTCCGCAATGAGCTGGCGAGGTTTTAGCCGAATTCCTTCTCTAAGACCCTCTAATTTGAGATTTTCCGCTTCTGTTCAACTTCCGTGTTCTCGATAAATCCGCTTAGGAAGTCCGAAATTCGATTCCGGTTCCATTTTATCGTATCCCAGGCATAATAATAGCTTTACATTCGCTATTTTCTTCATCTTATTTTTTTTAATTTCTTTGAACATTTAGCGATTTTTGTTGTCGTGAGCCGGTGCTGTGCAGAAGGGTATGACGCATATTACTCCGGAGACGGTTAACTCATTAAAAACAATTATTTCAACTATTTTAGCCATAATTTACGTAAACGGTTGCAACACGAGGACTTCCCAGGGAGGTCACCCATCCTAGCTTTGCCATCGCGTCAGAACGCTTAACTTCATGGTTCTGATTGGGCGAGAGCAGTGCCGCGTGTTGTCCATCGCCGCCCGCTCCACACGTACTCGAGGGTAATAAGAATAAACATCCCACTAAATGTCGGGTGCGATCATACCAGCACTAATGCACCGGATCCCATCAGAACTTCGAAGTTAAGCGTGCTTGGGCTAGAGCAGTACTAGGATGAGTGACCGACCCCCTGGGAAGTCCTTGTGTTGCACCCATTTTCGTGTTTTTATATTTTTAATAACTTGTTGAAAGACGATTTTCGACTCAAATCATCTGAATTTTGATCGAGACCAAATAAGACATGTGAAATCAACGTAATTCGGGCACTGTCGGATTTGGACAAAATTTTAGCCTAATTTGATTGTAAACGGGCAAACGAACGAGACTCATTAATACGCAATGAGCTGGCAAGATTTTAGCCGAATTTCTTCTCTAAGACCCTCTAATTTCCGATTTTCCGCTTCTGTTAAGCTTCCGTTTCCTCGAAAAATCCGCTTAGTAAGTACGAAATTCGATTCCGATTTCATTTTATCGTATCCCAGTCATAATAATAGCTTTACATTCGCTATTTTCTTATTCTTATTTTTTTTTCAATTTTCTGGAAATATTTAGCGATTTTTGTTGTCATGAGCCGGTTCTGTGCGGAAGGGTATGACGCAGATTACTCCGGAGACGGTTAACTCATTAAAAACATTTATTTCAACTGTTTTATCCATATTTACATAAACGGTCGCGACACGAGGACTTCCAAGGAAGGTCAACCATCCTAGCTCGGCAATCGCGCCAGAACGCTTAACTTCATGGTTAGGATTGGACGAGTGCAGTGCCGCGTGTTGTCCATCGCCGCTTGCTCCACACGTACTCGAAGGATATAAGAATAAACATCCTACTCAATGTTGGGTTCGATCATACCAGCACTAATGCACCGTATCCCATCAAAACTCCGAAGTTAATCGTGCTTGGGCAAGAACAGTACTAGGATGGGTGACTCCCTGGGAAGTTCTCGTGTTGCACCATTTTTCGTGTTTTTCTATTTTTGATTACTTGTTGACAGAAGACTTTCGGCTCAAATCATCTGAATCCCGATCAGGACCAGAGAAGACATGTCAAAATCAACGTAGCTCCGGTTCCATTTTATCGTATCCCAAGCATAATACTAGCCTTACATTTGCTATTTTCTTCTTATTTTTTTTTTTATTTTCTGGGAACATTTAGCGATTTTTGTTATCGTGAGCCGGTTCTGTGCGGAAGGGTATGACGCAGATTACTCCGGAGACGGTTAACTATTTTAAAACAATTATTTCACCTGTTTTATCCATAATTTACGTAAACGGTCGCGACACGAGGTCTTCCCAGGGAGGTCACCCATCCTAGCTCTGCCATCGCGCCATAACGATTAACTTCATGGTTCTGATTGGGCGAGAGCAGTGCCAAGTGTTGTCCATCGCCCCCCGCTCCACACGTACTCGAGGGATATAAGAATAAACATCCCACTCAATGTCGGGTGCGATCATACCAGCACTAATGCACTGGATCCCATCAGAACTCCGAAGTTAAGCGTGTTTGGGCGAGAGCAGTACTAGGATGTGTGACCCCCTGGGAAGTTGTCGTGTTGCATCCCTTTTGGTGTTTTTATATTTTTGATTACTTGTTGACAGACGATTTTCGGCTCAAATCATCTGAATCTCGATCGGGACCAGATAAGACGTGAAATCAACGTAGCTCAGGAACTGCAGGATTTGGACAAAATTGTAGCCTAATTTGATTGTAAACGGGCAAACGAACGAGACTCATTAATCCGCAATGAGCTGGAGAGATTTTAGCCAAATTCCTTCTCTAAGACCCTCTAATTTGCGATTTTTCGCTTCTGTTAAGCTTCCGTTTCCTCGAGAAATCCACTTAGGTTGTCCGAAATTCGATTCCGGTTCCATTTTATCGTATCCCAGACATAATAATAGCTTTACATTAGCTATTTTCTTCTTCTTATTTTTTTCTATTTTCTGGGAACATTTAGCGATTTTTGTTGTCGTGAGCCGGTGCTGTGCGGAAGGGTATGACGCAGATTACTCCGGAGACGGTTAACTAATTAAAAACAATTATTTCGACTGTTTTAACCATAATTTACGTAAACGGTCGCGACACGAGGACTTCCCAGGGAGGTCACCCATCCTAGCTCTGCCATCGCGCCAGAACGCTTAACTTCATGGTTCTGATTGGGCGAGAACAGTGCCGCGTGTTGTCCATTCACGCCCGCTCCACACGTACTCGAGTGATATAAGAATAAACATCAAATTCAATGTCGGGTGCGATCATACCTGCACTAACGCACCGGAACCCATCAGAACTCCGAAGTTAAGCGTGCTTGGGAGAGAGCAGTAATAGGATGGGTGAACCCCTTGGGAAGTCCTCGTGTTGCATCCCTTTTCGTGTTTTTATATTTTTTATTACTTGTAGAAAGACAATTTTCGGCTCAAATCATCTGAATCTCGATCGGGACCAGATAAGACGTGAAATCAACGTACCTCGGGCACTGCCGGATTTGGACAAAATTGTAGCCTAATTTGATTGTAAACTGGCAAACGAACGAAACTCATTAATCCGCAATGAGCGGGTGAGATTTTAGCCGAATTCCTTCTCTAAGACCCTCTAATTTGCGATTTTCCGCTTCTGTTAAGCTTCTGTTTCCTCGAGAAATCCGCTTAGGAAGTCCGAAATTCAGTTTCGGTTTCCTTGTATCGTATCCCAGGCATAATAATAGCTTTACATTCGCTATTTTCTTATTCTTATTTTTTTCTATTTTCTGGAAACATCTAAAGATTTTTGTTGTTGTGAGTCGGTTCTGTGCGGAATGGTATGACGCAGATTACTCCGGAGACAGTTAACACATTAAAAACAATTATTTCGACTGTTTTAGCAATAATTTACGTAAACGGTCGCGACACGAGGACTTTCCTGTGAGGTCACCCATCCTAGCTCTTCAATCGCGTCAGAACGCTTAACTTCATTGTTCTGATTGGGCGAGAGCTGTGACGCGTGTTGTCCATCGCCGCCCGCTCCACACGTACTAGAGGGATATAGGAAATAACATCCCACTCAAAGTCGGGTGCGATCATACCAGCAATAATACACCGGATCCCATCAGAACTCCGAAGTTATGCCGTGCTTGGGCGAGAGCAGTACTTGGATGGGTGACTCCCTGGGAAGTCCTCGTGTTGCACCCCTTTTCGTGTTTTTCTATTTTTGATTGCTTGTTGACAGAAGATTTTCGGCTCAAATCATCCAACTCTCGATCAGGACCAGAGAATACATGTGAAATCAACGTAGCTCGGGCACTGCCGGATTTGGTCAAAATTGTAGGCTTATTTGATTGCAAACGGGCAAACGAACGAGACACATTAATCCGCAATGAGCTGGCGAGATTTTAGCCGAATTCCGTCTCTAAGACCCTCTAATTTGCGATTTTCCGTTTCTGTTAAGCTTCTGTTTCCTCGAAAAATCCGCTTAGTTAGGCCGAAATTCGATTCCGGTTTCATTTTATCGTATCCCAGACATAATAATAGCTTTACATTCGCTATTTTCTTATTCTTATTTTTTTCTATTTTCTGGAAACATTTAGCGATTTTTGTTGTCGTGAGCCGTTTCTGTGCGGAAGAGTATGACGCAGATTACTCCGGAAACGGTTAACTCATTAAAAACAATTATTTCAACTGTTTTAGCCATTATTTATGTAAACGGTCGCGACACGAGGACTTTCCAGGGAGGTCACCCATCCTAGCTCTGCTATCGCGCCAGAACGCTTAACTTCATTGTTCTGATTGGGCGAGAAAAGTGCCGCGTGTTGTCCATCGCCGCCCGCTCCACACATACTCGAGGGATATAAGAATAAACATCCCACTCAATTTCGGGTGCGATCATACCAGCACTTATACACCGGAACCCATAAGAACTCCAAAGTTAAGCGTGCTTGGGCGAGAGCAGTACTTTGATGGATGACCCCCTGGGAAGTACTCGTGTTGCATCCTTTTTCGTGTTTTTCTATTTTTGATTACTTGTTGACAGACGATTTTCGGCACAAATCATCTGACTATCGATAAGGACTAGAGAAGACATGTGAAATCAACGCAGCTCGAGCACTGCCGGATTTGGACAAAATTGTAGGCTAATTTGATTGTAAACGGGCAAACGAACGAGACACATTACTCCGCAATGAGCTGGCGAGATTTTAGCCGAATTCCTTCTCTAAGACCCTCTAATTTGCGAGTTTCGCTTCTGTTAAGCTTCCGTTTCCTCGAGAAATCCACTTAGGAAGTCTGAAATTCAATTCCAGTTCCATTTTATCGTATCTCAGGCATAATAATAGCTTTACATTCCCTATTTACTTCTTCTTATTTTTTTCTATTTTCTGGGAACATTTAGCGATTTTTGTTGTCGTGAGTCGGTGCTATGCGGAAGGGTATGACGCAGATTACACCGGAGACGGTTAACTCATTAAAAACAATTATTTCGACTGTTTTAGCCATAATTTACTTAAAAGGTCATGGCACGAGGACTTCCCAGGGACGTCACCCATCCTAGCTCTGCCATCGCGCCAAAACGCTTAACTTCATGGTTCTGATTGGGCGAGAGCAGTGCCGCGTGTTGTCCATCGTCGCCCGCTCCACACGTACTCTAGGATATAAGAATAAACATCCCACTAAATGTCGGGTGCGATCATACCAGCTATAATGCACCGGATTCCACCAGAACTCCGAAGTTAAGCGTGCTTGGGAGAGAGTAGTACTAGGATGGGTGACCGACCCCCTAGGAAGTCCTCGTGTTGTACCCCTTTTCGTGTTTTTCTATTTTGGATTACTTGTTGACAGACGATTTTCGGCTCAAATCCTCCGAATCTCGACCGGGACCAGATAAGACGTGAAATCAACGTAGCTCGAGCACTGCCGTATTTGGACAAAATTGTAGCCTAATTTGATTGTAAACGGGCAAACGAACGAGACTCATTCTTCGCAATGAGCTGGCGAGATTTTTGCCGAATTCCTTCTCTAAAACCCTCTAATTTGCCATTTTCCGATTCTGTTAAGCTTCCGTTTTCTCGAGAAATCCGCTCAGGAAGTCCGAAATTCGCTTCCGGTTTTATTTTATCGTATCCCAGACATAATAATAGCTTTACATTCCCTATTTTTTTATTCTTATTTTTTTTTCTATTTTCATGGAACATTTAGCGATTTTGTTGTCGTGAGCCGGTTCTGTGCATAAGGGTATGATGCAGATTACTCCGGAGTCGGTTAACTCATTAAAAACAATTATTTCGACTATTTTAGCCATAATTTATGTAAACGGTCGCGACGCGAGGACTTCCCATGGATTTCACCCATCCTAATTCTGCCATCGCACCAGAAAGCTTAACTTCATGGTTCTTATTGGGCGAGAGCAGTGCCGCGTGTTGTCCATCGTCGCCCGCTCCACACGTACTCGAGGGATATAAGAATAAACATCCACTCAATGTCGGTTGCGATCATACCAGCACTAATGCACCAGATCCCATCTGAACTCCGAAGTTAAGCTTGCTTCGGCGAGAGCAGTTCTAGGATGAGTGACCCCCTGGGAAGTCCTCGTGTTGCGCCCCTTTTCCTGTTTTTCTATTTTTGATTACTTGTTGACAGACGATTTTCGATTCAAATCATCTGAATCTCGATCGGGATCAGATAAGACATGTGAAATCGACGTAGCTCGGGCACTGCCGGATTTGGACAAAATTGTAGCCTAATTTGATTGTAAATGGGTAAACGAACGAGACTCATTACTCCGCAATGTGCTGGCGAGATTTTAGCTGATCTTCTTCTCTAAGACCCTCAAATTTACGATTTTCCGCTTCAGTTAAGCTTCCGTTACCTCGAGAAATCCGTTTAGGAAGTCCGAAATTCGTTTCCGGTTCCATTTTATCTTATCCCAGGCATAATAATAGTTGGCGAGCTTTTAGCCGAATTTCTTCTCTAAAACCCTCGAATTTGCGATTTTCCGCTTCTGTTAAGCTTCCGTTTCCTCGAGAAATCCGCTTAGGAAGTCTGAAATTCGATTCCGGTTCCATTTTATCTTATATCAGGCATAATAATAACTTTACATTCGCCATTTTTTTCTTCTTATTTTTTTTCTATTTTCTCGGAATATTTAGCGATTTTTGTTGTCGTGAGCCGGTTCTGTGCGGAAGGGTATGACCCAGATTACTCCGGAGACGGTTAACTCATTAAAATCAATTATGTCGACAGTTTTATCCATAATTTACGTAAACGGTCGCGACACGAGAATTTCCAAGGGAGGTCACCCATCCTAGCTCTGCCATCGCGCCAGAACGCTTAACTTCATGGTTCGGATTGGACGAGAGCAGTGCCGCGTGTTGTCCATCGCCGCCCGCTCCACACATACTCAAAGGATATAAGAATAAACATCCACTCAATCTCGGGTGCGATCCTACCAGCACTAATGCACCGGATCCCATCATAACTCCGAAGTTAAGCGTGCTTGGGCGAGAGCAGTACTAGGATTGGTGACCCCCTGGGAAGTCCTCGTGTTGCACCCCTTTTCGTGTTTTTCTATATATGATTACTTGTTGACGGACGATTTTGGGCTCAAATCATCTGAATCTCGATCGGGAACAGATAAGACATGTGAAATCAACGTAGCTCGGGCACTGCCGGATTTGGACAAAATTGTAGCCTAATTTGATTGTAAACGGGTAAACGAACGAGTCTCATTACTCCGCAATGAGCTGGCGAGATTTTAGCCGAATTTCTTCTCTAAAACCCTCTAATTTGCGATTTTCCGCTTTTGTTAAGCTTCCGTTTCCTCGAGAAATCCGCTTAGGAAGTCTGAAATTCGATTCCGGTTCCATTTTATCTTATCCCAGGCATACTAATAGCTTTACATTCGCTATTTTTTTCTTCTTATTTTTTTTCTATTTTCTTGGAATACTTAGCGATTTTTGTGATCGTGATCCGGTTCTGTGCAGAAGGGTATTACGTAGATTACTCCGGAGACGGTTAACTCATTAAAAACAATTATTTCGACTGTTTTATCCATAATTTATGTAAACGGTCGCGACACGAGTACTTCCCAGGGAGGTTACCCATCCTCGCTTTGCCATCGCGCCAGAACGCTTAACTTCATAGTTCTGATTGGACGAGAGCAGTGCCGCGTGTTGTCCATCGCCGCCCGCTCCACACATACTCGAAAGATATAAGAATAAACATCCCACTTAATGTCGGGTGCGATCATACCAGCACTAATGCACTGGATCCCATCAGAACTCCGAAGTTAAGCGTGCTTCGGCGAGAGCAGTACTAGGATGTGTGACCCCCTGAGAAGTCTTCGTGTTGCACCCCTTTTCGTGTTTTTCTATTTTTGATTACTTGTTGACAGACGATTTTCGGCTCAAATCATCTGAATCTCGATCGGGACCAGATAAGACATGTGAAATCAACGTAGCTAGGGCACTGCCGGATTTAGACAAAATTGTAGCCTAATTTGATTGTAAACGGGCAAACGAATGAGACTAATTACTCCGCAATGAGCTGGCGATATTTTAGCCGAATTCCTTCTCTAAGACCCTCTAATTTGTGATTTTCCGCTTCTGTTAAGCTTCCGTTTCCTCGAGAAATCCGCTTAGAAAGTTCGAAATTCGATTTCGGTTTCACTTTATCGTATCCCAGGCATAATAAAATCTTTACATTCGCTATTTTCTTCCTCCTATTTTTTTCCTATTTTCTGGGAACATTTAGCGATTTTTGTTGTCGTGAGCCGGTTCTGTGCGGAAGGGTATGACGCAGATTACTCCGGAGATGGTTAACTCATTAAAAATAATTATTTCGACTGTTTTATCCATAATTTACGTAACCGATCACGACACGAGGACTTCCCATGGAGGTCACCCATCCTAGCTCTGCCATTGCGCCCGAACGCTTAACTTCATGGTTCTGATTGGGCGAGAGCAGTGCCGCGTGTTGTCGATCGTCGCCTTCTCCACACGTACTCTTGGGATATAAGAATAAACATCCACTCAATGTCCGGTGCGATCATACCAGCACTAATTCACCGGATCTCATCAAAATTCCGTAGTTAAGCATGCCTTGGGCGAGAGCAGTACTAGGATGGGTGACCCCCTGGAAAGTCCTCGTGTTGCACCCCTTTTCTTGTTTTTCTATTTTTAATTACTTGTTGACAGACGATTTTCGGATCAAATCATCTGAATCTCAATCGGGACCTGATAAGACATGTCAAATCAACGTAGCTCGGGCACTGCCGGATTTGGACAAAATTGTAGCCTAATTTGATTGTAAACGGGCAAACGAACGAGACTCATTACTTCGCAATGAACTGGCGAGATTTTAGCCGAATTTCTTCTCTAAAACCCTCTAACTTGCGATTTTCCGCTTCTGTTAAGCTTCTATTTCCTCGATAAATCCGCTTAGGAAGTCCGAAATTCGATTCCGGTTCCATTTTATCTTATCCCAGGCATAATAATAGCTTTACATTCGCTATTTTCTTCTTCTTATTTTTTTCTATTTTCTGGGAATACTTAGCGATTTTTGTTGTCGTGAGCCGGTTCAGTGCAGAAGGGTATTACGTAAGTTACTCCGGAGAAGGTTAACTTATTAAAAACAATTATTTCGATTGTTTTATCCATAATTTACTAAACGGTCGCGACACGAGTACTTCCCAGGGAGGTTACCCATCCTAGCTCTGCCATAGCGCCAGAACGCTTAATTTCATGGTTCTGAATAGGCGAGAGCAGTGCCGCGTGTTGTCAATCGTCGCCTTCTCTACACGTACTCTTGGGATATAAGAATAAACATCCCCTCAAGGTCCGGTGCGATCATACCAGCACTAATGCACCGGATCGCATCAGAACTCCGAAGTTAAGCGTGCTTGGGCGAGAGCAGTACTAGGATGGATGACCCCCAAGGAAGTCCTCGTGTTGCACCCCTTTTCGTGTTTTTCTATTTTTGATTACTTGTTGACAGACGATTTTCGGCTCAAATCATCTGAATCTCGATCGGGACCTGATAAGACATGTGAAATCAACGTAGCTCGGGCACTGCCGGATTTGGACAAAATTGTAAACGGGCAAACGAACGAGACTCATTACTCCGCAATGAGCTGGAGAGATTTTAGCCGAATTTTTTCTCTAAGACCCTCTAATTTGCAATTTTCCGCTTCTGTTAAGCTTCCGTTTTCTCGAGAAATCCGCTTAGGAAGTTAGAAATTCGATTTCGGTTCCACTTTATCGTATCCCAAGCATTATAAAAGCTTTACATTCGCTATTTTCTTCTTCTTATTTTTCTCGTATTTTCTGGCAACATTTAGCGATTTTTGTTGTCGTGAGCCGGTTCTGTGCAGAAGGGTATTACGTAGATTACTCCGGAGACGGTTAACTCATTAAAAACAATTATTTCGAATGTTTTATCCATAATTTACGTAAACGGTCGCGACACGAGGACTTTCCAGGGAGGTCACCCATCCTAGCTCTGCCTTCGCGCCAGAACACTTAACTTCATGGTTCTGATTGGACGAGAGCAGTGCCGCGTGTTGTCCATCGCCGCCCGCTCCACACATACTCGAAGTATATAAGAATAAACATCCCACTCAATATCGGGTGCGATCATACCAGCACTACTGCACTGGATCCCATCAGAACTCCGACGTTAAGCGTGCTTGGGCGAGAGCAGTACTAGGATGTGTGACCCCCTGGGAAGTCTTCGTGTTGAACCCCTTTTCGTGTTTTTCTATTTTTGAATACTTGTTGATAGACGATTTTTGGCTCAAATCATCTTAATCTCGATCGTGACCAAATAAGACATGTGAAATCAACGTAGCTCGGGCACTGCCGGATTTGGAAAAAATTGTAGCCTAATTAGATTGTAAACGGGTAAACGAACGAAACTCATTACTCCGCAATGAGTTTGCGATATTTTAGCCAAATTCCTTCTCTAAGACCCTCTAATTTGCGATTTTCCTCCTCTGTTAAGCTTCCGTTTCCTCGAGAAATCCACTTAGGAAGTTCGAAATTCGATTTCGGTTCCACTTTATCGTATCCCAGGCATAATAAAAGCTTTAAATTCGCTATTTTCTTCTTCTTATTTTTTTCCTATTTTCTGGGAACATTTAGCGATTTTCGTTGTCGTGAGCCGGTTCTGTGCGGAAGGGTATTACGTAGATTACTCCGGAGACGGTTAACTCATTAAAAACAATTATGTCGACTGTTTTATCCATAATTTACGTAAACGGTCGCGACACGAGTACTTCCCAGGGAGGTTACCCATCCTAGCTCTGCCATCGCGCCAGAACACTTAATTTCATGGTTTTGATTGGGCGAGAGCAGTGCCGTGTGTTGTCCATCGTCGCCTTCTCCACACGTACTTTTGGGAGATAAGAATAAACATCCACTCAATGTCCGGTGCGATAATACCAGCATTAATTCACCGGATCCCATCAGAACTCCGAAGTTAAGCGTGCTTGGACGAGAGCAGTACTAGGATGGGTGACCCCCTGGGACCCAGTCCTCGTGTTGCACCCCTTTTCGTGTTTTTCTATTTTTGATTACTTGTTGACAGACGATTTTCGGCTCAAATCATCTGAATCTCGATCGGGACCTGATAAGACATGTGAAATCAACGTAGCTCGGGCACTGCCGGATTTGCACAAAATTGTAGCCTAATTTGATTGTAAACGGGCAAACGAACGAGACTCCTTACTCCGCAATGAGCTGGCGAGATTTTAGCCGAATTCATTCTCTAAGACCCTCTAATTTGCGATTTTCCGCTTCTGTTAAGCTTCCGTTTCCTCGATAAATCCGCTTAGGAAGTCCGAAATTCGATTCCAGTTCCACTTTATCTTATCCCAGGCAAAATAATAGCTTTACATTCGCTATTTTCTTCCTCCTATTTTTTTCCTATTTTCTGGGAACGTTTAGCGATTTTTGTTGTCGTGAGCCGGTTCTGTGCGGAAGGGTATGACGCAGATTACTCCGGAGATGGTTAACTCATTAAAAATAATTATTTCGACTGTTTTATCCATAATTTACGTAAACGATCGCGACACGAGGACTTCCCATGGAGGTCACCCATCCTAGCTCTGCCATTGCGCCAGAACGCTTAACTTCATGGTTCTGATTGGGCGAGAGCAGTGCCGCGTGTTGTCCATCGTCGCCTTCTCCACACGTACTCTTGGGATATAAGAATAAACATCCACTCAATGTCCGGTGCGATCATACCAGCACTAATTCACCGGATCCCATCAGAATTCCGAAGTTAAGCGTGCTTGGGCGAGAGCATTACTAGGATGGGTGACCCCCTGGGAAGTCCTCGTGTTGCACCCCTTTTCGTGTTTTTCTATTTTTGATTACTTGTTGACAGACTATTTTCGGCTCAAATCATCTGAATCTAAATCGTGACCATATAAGACATGTGAAATCAACGTAGCTCGGGCACTGCGGATTTCGACAAAATTGTAGCCTAATTTGATTGTAAACGGGCAAACGAACGAGGCTCATTACTCCGCAATGAGATGGAGAGATTTTAGCCGAATTTCTTCTCTAAGACCCTCTAATTTGATATTTTCCGCTTCTGTTAAGCTTCCGTTTCCTCGAGAAATCCGCTTAGTAAGTTAGAATTTCGATTTCGGTTCCACTTTATCATATCCCAGACATAATAAAAACTTTACATTCGCTATTTTCTTCTTCTTACTTTTTTCTTATTTTCTGGGAACATTTAGCGATTTTTGTTGTCGTGAGCCGGTTCTGTGCAGAAGGGTATTACGTAGATTACTCCGGAGACGGTTAACTCATTAAAAACAATTATTTCGAATTTTTTATCCATAATTTACGTAAACAGTCGCGACACGAGGACTTCACAGAGAGGTCACCCATCTTAGCTCTGCCATCGCGTCAGAACGCTTAACTTCGTGGTTCTGATTGGACGAGAGCAGTGCCGCGTGTTGTCCCTCGCCGCCCGCTCCACACATACTCGAAGGATATAAGAATAAACATCCCACTCAATGTCGGGTGCAATCATACCAGCACAAATGCACTGGATCCCATCAGAACTCCGAAGTTAAGCGTGCTTGGGCGAGAGCAGTACTAGGATGTGTGACCCCCTGGGAAGTCTTCGTGTTGCAATCTTTTCGTGTTTTTCTAATTTTGATTACTTGTTGACAGACGATTTTTGGCTCAAATCATCTGAATCTCGATCGCGACCAAATAAGACACGTGAAATCAACGTAGCTCGGGGACTGCCGGATTTGGACAAAATTGTAGCCTAATTAGATTGTAAATGGGCAAACGAACGAGACTCATTACTCCACAATGAGCTGGCAAGATTTTAGCCGAATTCCTTCTCTAAGACTTTCTAATTTGCGATTTTCCGCTTCTGTTAAGCTTCCGTTTCCTCGAGAAATCCGCTTAGCAAGTTCGAAATTCGATTTCGGTTCCACTTTATCGTACCCCAAGCATAATAAAAGCTTTACATTCGCTATTTTCTTCTTCTTATTTTTTTCCTATTTTCTGGAACATTTATCGATTTTTGTTGTCGTGAGCCGGTTCTGTGCGGAAGGATATGACCCAGATTACTCCGGAGACGGTTAACTCATTAAAAACAATTATTTCGAATGTTTTATCCATAATTTACGTAAACGGTCGCGACACGAGGTCTTCCCAGGGAGGTCACCGATCCTAGCTCTGCCATCGCGCCAGAACGCTTAACTTCATAGTTCTGATTGGACGAGAGCAGTGCCGCGTGTTGTCCATCGCCGCCCGCTCCACACATACTCGAAGGATATAAGAATAAACATCCCACTTAATCTCGGGTGCGATCATACTAGCACTAATGCACTGGATCCCATCAGAACTCCGAAGTTAAGCGTGCTTCGGCGAGAGCAGTACTAGGATGTGTGACCCCCTGAGAAGTCTTCGTGTTGCACCCCTTTTCGTGTTTTTCTATTTTTGAATACTTGTTGACAGACGATTTTCGGCTCAAATCATCTGAATCTCAATCGTGACCATATAAGACATGTGAAATCAGCCTAGCTCGGGCACTGCCGGATTTGGACAAAATTGTAGCCAAATTAGATTGTAAACGGGCAAACGAATGAAACTCATTACTCTGTAATGAGCTTGCGAGATTTTAGCCAAATTCCTTCTCTAAGGCCCTCAAATTTACGATTTTCCATTTCTGTTAAGCTTTTGTTTTCTCGAGAAATCCGCTTAGGAAGTTCGAAATTCGATTTCGGTTCCACTTTATCGTATCTCAGGCATAATAAAAGCTTTACATTCGCCATTTTCTTCTTCTTATTTTTTTCCTATTTTCTGGGGACATTTAGCGATTTTTGTTGTCGTGAGCCGGTTCTGTGCGGAAGGGTATGACCCAGATTACTCCGGATACGATTAACTCATTAAAAACAATTATTTAGAATGTTTTATCTATAATTTACGTAAACGATCGCTACACGAGGACTTCCCAGGGAGGTCACCCATCCTAGCTCTGCCATCGCACCAGAACTCTTAACTTCATGGTTCTGATTGGACGAGAGCAGTGCCGCGTGTTGTCCATCGTCGCCCGCTCCACACATACTCGAAGGATATAAGAATAAACATCCCACTCAATGTCGGGTGCGATCATACCAGCACTAATGCACTGGATCCCATCAGAACTCCGAAGTTGAGCGTGCTTGGGCGAGAGCAGTACTAGGATGTGTGACCCCCTGGGAAGTCATCGTGTTGCACCCCTTTTCGTGTTTTTCTATTTTTGAATACTTGTTGACAGAATATTTTTGGCTCAAATCATCTGAATCTCGATCGTGACCAGATAAGACATATGAAATCAACCTAGCTCGGGCACTGCCGGATTTGGACAAAATTGTAGCCTATTTAGATTGTAAACGGGCAAACGAACGAAACTCATTACTCCGCAATGAGCTTGCGAGATTTTAGCCAAATTCCTTCTCTAAGACCCTCTAATTTGAGATTTTCCGCTTCTATTAAGCTTCCGTTTCCTCGAGAAATCTGCTTAGAAAGTCCGAAACTCGATTTAGGTTCCACTTTATCGTATCCCAGGCATAATAAAAGCTTTACATTCGCTATTTTCTTCTTCTTATTTTTTTCCTATTTTCTGGGAACATTTAACGATTTTTGTTGTCGTGAGCCGGTTCTGTGCGGAAGGGTATGACGCCGATTACTCCGGAAACGGTTAACTCGTTAAAGACAATTATTTCGACTGTTTTATCCATAATTTACGAAAATGGTCGCGACACGAGGACTTCCTAGGGATGTCACCCATCCTAGCTGTGCCATCGCGCCAGAACGCTTAACTTCATGGTTCTGATTGGGCGAGAGCAGTGCCGCGTGTTGTCCATCGCCGCCCGCCACACACGTACGCGAGGGATATAAGAATAAACATCCCACTCAACGTCGGGTGCGATCATACCAGTACTAATGAATCGGATCCCATCATAACTCCGAAATTAAGCGTGCTTGGGCGAGAGCAGTACTAGGATGGGTGACCCCTGGGAAGTCCTTGTGTTGCACCTCTTTTCGTGTTTTTCTATTTTGATTACTTGTTGACAGACGATTTTCGGCTCAAATCATCTGAATCTCGATCGGGACCAGATAAGACATGTGAAATCAACGTAGCTCGGGCACTGCAGGATTTGGAAAAAATTGCAGCCTAATTTGATTGTAAACTAGCAAACGAAGGAGATTCATTACTCTGCAATGAGCTGACGAGATTTTAGTCGAATTCCTTCTCTAAGACCCTCTAATTTGCGATTTTCCACTTCTGTTAAGCTTCCGTTTCCTCGAGAAATCCTCTTAGGAAGTTCGAAATTCGATTTCGGTTCCATTTTATCGTATCCCAGACATAATAATAGCTCTACATTCGCTATTTTCTTCTTCTTATTTTTTTCCTATTTTCTGGGAACATTTAGCGATTTTTGTTGTCGCGAACCGGTTTTGTTCGGAAGGGTATGACGCAGATTACTCCGGAGACGGTTAACTCATTAAAAACAATTATGTCGACTGTTTTATCCATAATTTACGTAAACGATCGCGACACGAAGACCTCCCAGGGAGGTCACCCATCCTAGCTCTGCCATCGCGCCAGAACGCTTAACTTCATGGTTCTGATTGGGCGAGAGCAGTGCCGCGTGTTGTCCATCGCCGTCCGCTCCACACGTACGCGAGGGATATAAGAATAAACATCCGACTCAATGTCGGGTGCGATCATACCAGCACTAATTCACCGGATCTCATCAGAACTCCGAAGTTAAGCGTGCTCGGGCGAGAGCAGAACTAGGATGGGTGACCCCCTGGAAAGTCCTCGTGTTGCACCCCTTTTCGTGTTTTTCTATTTCTGATTACTTGATGACAGACGATTTTGGGATCAAATCATCTGAATCTCGATCGTGATCAGATAAGACATGTGAAATCAATGTAGCTCGGGCACTGCCGGATTTGGACAAAATTGTAGCCTAATTAGATTGTAAATGGGCAAACGAACGAGACTCATTATTCCGCAATGAGCTGGCGAGATTTTAGCCGAATTCCTTCTCTAAGACCCTCTAATTTGCGATTTTCCGCTTCTGTTAAGCTTCCGTTTCCTCGAAAAATCCGCTTACATAGTCCAAAATTCATTTCCGGTTTCATTTTATCGTATCCCAGGCATAATAATAGATTTACATTCGCTATTTTCTTATTCTTATTTTTTTTTCAATTTTCTGGGAACATTTAATGATTTTTGTTGTCGTGAGCCGGTTCTGTGCGGAAGGGTATGACGCAGATTACTCCGGAGATGGTTAACTCATTAAAAACAATTATTTCAACTGTTTAGCCATAATTTACGTAAACGATCGCGACACGAGTACTTCCCACGGAGGTCACCCATCCTAGCTCTGCCATCGCGCCAGAACGCTTAACTTCATGGTTCTGATTGGGCGAGAGCAGTGCCGCATGATGTCCATCGCCGCCCGCTCCACACGTACTCGAGGGATATAAGAATAAACATCCCACTCAATGTCGGGTGCAATCATACCAGCACTAATGCTCCGGATCCCATCAGAACACCGAAGTAAAGCGTGCTTGGGCGAGAGCAGTAAGAGGATGGGTGACCCCCTGCGAAGTCCTCGTGTTGCACCCCTTTTCGTGTTTTTCTATTTTTGATTACTTGTTGACAGACGATTTTCGGCTCAAATCATTTGAATCTCGATCGGGACCAGATAAGACATGTGAAATCAACATAGCTCGGGCACTGCCGGATTTGGACAAAATTGTAGCCTAATTTGATTGTAACAGGGCAAACGAACGAGACTAATTACTCCGCAATGAGCTGGCGAGATTTTAGCCGAATTCCTTCTCTAAGACCCTTAATTTGCGATTTTCCGCTTCTTTTAAGCTTCCGTTTCATCGAGAAATTCGCTTAGGAAGTCCGAAATTCGATTCCGGTTCCATTTTATTGTATCAAAGGAATAATAATAGCTTTACATTCGCTATTTTATTCTTCTTATTATTTTTCTATTTTCCGGGAACATTTAGCGATTTTTGTTGTTGTGAGCCGGTTCTGTGCGGAAGGGTATGACCCAGATTACTCCGGAGACTGTTAAATCATTAAAAACAATTATTTCTACGGTTTTAGCCATAATTTACGTAAACGGTCGCGACACAAGAACATCCCAGGGAGGTCACCCATCCTCGCTCTGCCATCGCGCCAGAATGCTTAACTTCATGGTTTTGATTGGGCGAGAGCAGTGCCGCGTGTTGTCCATCGTCGCCCGCTCCACACGTACTCGAGGGATATAAGAATAAACATCCCACTCAATGTCGGGTGCGATCATACCAGCACTAATGCACCGGATCCCATCAGAATTCCGAAGTAAAGCGTGCTTGGCGAGAGCAGTACTAGGATGGGTGACCCCCTAGGAACTCCTCGTGTTGCACCCGTTTTCGTGTTTTTCTTTTTTTATTACTTGTTGACAAACGATTTTCGGCTCAAATCCTCTGAATCTCGATCGGGACCAGATAAGACATGTGAAATCAACGTAACTCGGGCCACTGCCGAATTTGGAAAAAATTGTAGCCTAATTTGATTGTAAACGGGCAAACGAACGAGACTCCTTACTCCGCAATGAGCTGGCGAGATTTTAGCCGAATTCATTCTCTAAGACCCTCTAATTTGCAATTTTCCGCTTCTGTTAAGCTTCCGTTTCCTCGAGAAATCCGTTTAGGAAGTCCGATATTCGATTCCGGTTCCATTTTATCGTATCCCATGCATAATAATAGCTTTACATTCGCTATTTTCTTCTTCTTATTTTTTTCTAATTTCTGGGAACAATTATCGATTTTTGTTGTCGTGAGCCGGTTCTGTGCGAGGGGTATGACGCAGATTACTCCGGAGACGGTTAACTCATTAAAAAGAATTATTTCGACTGTTTTATCCATAATTTACTTAAATGGTCGTGACACGAGGACTTCCCAAGGAGGTCACCCATCCTAGCTCGGCCATCGCTCCAGAACGTTTAACTTCATGGTTCCATTTGGGCGAGAGCAGTTCCGCGTGTTGTCCATCGCCGCCCGCTCCACACGTACTCAAGGGATATAAGAATAAAAATCCAACTCAATGTAGGGTGCGATCATACCAGCACTAATGCACCGGATCCGATCAGAACTCCGAAGTAAAGCGTGCTTGGACGAGAGCAGTATTAGGATGGGTGACCCCTGGGAAGTCCTCGTGTTGCACCCCTTTTCGTGTTTTTCAATTTTTGATTACTTGTTGACAGACGATTTTCGGCTAAAATCATCTGAATCTCGATCGGGACCAGATACGACATGTGAAATCAACGTAGCTCGAGCACTGCCTGATTTGGACAAAATTGTAGCCTAATTTGATTGTAAACGGGCAAACGAACGAGACAAATTACTCCGCAATGAGCTGGCGAGATTTTAGCCGAATTCCTTCTCTAAAACCCTCTAATTTGCGATTTTCCGCTTCTGTTAAGCTTGCGGTTCAATTTTATCGTATCCCAGGCATAATAATAGCTTTACATTCGCTATTTTCTTCTTCTTATTTTTTTCCTATTTTCTGGGAACATTTAGCGATTTTTGTTGTCGTGAGCCGGTTCTGTGCGGAAGGGTATGACGTAGATTACTCCGGAGACGGTTAACTCATTTAAAACAATTATTTCGGTTGTTTTATCCATAATTTACGTAAAAGTCGCGACACGAGGACTTCCCAAGGAGGTCACCCATCCTAGCTCTGTCGTCGCGCCAGAATTCTTAACTTCATGGTTCTTATTGGGCGAGAGCAGTGCCGCGTGTTGTCCATCGTCGCCCGCTCCACACGTACTCGAGGGATATAAGAATAAGCATCCCACTCAATGTCGGGTGCAATCATACCAGCACTAACGCACCTGATCCCATCAGAACTCCGAAGTAAAGCGTGCTTGGGCGAGAGCAGTACTAGGATGGGTGACCCCTGGGAAGTCCTCGTGTTGCACCCCTTTTCGTGTTTTTCTATTTTTGATTACTTGTTGACAGATGATTTTCGGCTCAAATAATCTGAATCTCGATCGGGACCAGATAAGACATGTGAAATCAACGTAGCTCGGGCACTGCCGGATTTGGACAAAATAGTAGCCTAATTTGATTGTAAACGGGCAAACGAACGAGACTCATTACTCCGCAATGAGTTGGAAAGATTTTAGCCGAATTCCTTCTCTAAGACCCTTTAATTTGCGATTTTCCGCTTCTGTTAAACTTCCGTTTCCTCGAGAAAATCGCTTAGGAAGTTCGAAATTCGATTCCGGTTCCATTTTATCGTATCCTAGGAATAATAATAGCTTTACATTCGCTATTTTATTCTTCTTAATTATTTTTTCTATTTTCTTGGAACATATAGTGATTTTTGTTGTCGTGAGCCGGTTCTGTGCGAGGGGTATGACGCAGATTACTCCGGAGACGGTTAACTCATTAAAAACAATTATTTCGAATGTTTTATCCATAATTCACGTAAACGATCGCGACACGAGGACTTCCCAGGGAGGTCACCCATCCTAGCTCTGCCATCGCGCCAGAACGCTTAACTTCATGGTTCTGATTGGGCGAGAGCAGTGTAGCGTGTTGTCCATCGTCGCCCGCTCCACACGTACACGAGGAATATAAGAATAAACATCCCACTCAATTTCGGGTGCGATCATACCAGCACTAATGCACCGGATTCCATCAGAACTCCGAAGTTAAGCGTGCTTGGGCGAGAGCAGTACTAGAATGGGTGATGGACCCCCTGGGAAGTCCTCGTGTGGCACCCCTTTTCATGTTTTTCTATTTTTGATTACTTCTTGACAGACGATTTTCGGCTCAAATCATCTGAATCTCGATCGTGACCAGATAAGACGTGTGAATCAACGTAGCTCGGGCACTGCCGGATTTGGACAAAATTGTAGCCTAATTAGATTTAAACGGGCAAACGAACGAGACTCATTACTCCGCTATGAGCTGGCGAGATTTTAGCCGAATTTCTTCTCTAAGACCTTCTAATTTGCGATTTTCCGCTTCTATTAAGCTTCTGTTTCCTCGATATATACGCTTACGAAGTCCAAAATTCATTTCCGGTTTCATTTTATCGTATCCCAGGCAAAATAATAGAGTTACATTCGCTATTTTCCTATTATTATTATTTTTTTTTATTTTCAGGGAACATTTAATGATTTTTGTTGTCGTGAGCCGGTTCTGTGCGGAAGGGTATGACGCAGATTACTCCGGAGATGGTTAACTCATTAAAAACAATTATTTCTACTGTTTTAGCCATAATTTACGTAAACGATCGCGACACGAGGACTTCCCACGGAGGTCACCCATCCTAGCTCTACCGTCGCGCCAGAACGCTTAACTTCATGGTTCTGATTTGGCGAGAGCAGTGCCGCATGTTGTCCATCGCCGCCCGCTCCACCCGTACTCGAGGGATATACGAATAAACATCCCACTCAATGTCGGGTGCGATCATAACAGCACTAATGCACCGGATCCCATCAGAACTCCGAAGTAAAGCGTGCTTGGACGAGAGCAGTAATAGGATGGGTGACCCCCTGCGAAGTCCTCGTGTTGCACCCCTTTTCGTGTTTTTCTATTTTTGATTACTTGTTGACAGACGACTTTCGCCTCAAATCATCTGAATCTCGATCGGGACCAGACAAGACATGTGAAATCAACGTAGCTCGGGCACTGCCGGATTTGGACAAAATTGTAGCCTATTTTGATTGTAAACGGGCAAACGAACGAGTCTCATTACTCCGCAATGAGCTAGCGAGATTTTAGCCGAATTCCTTCTCTAAGATCCTCTAATTTGCGATTTTCTGCTTCGTTTAAGCTTCCGTTTCCTCGAGAAATCCGCTTAGGAAGTTCGAAATTCGATTCCGGTTCTATTTTATCGAATCCCAAGCATAATAATAACTTTACATTCGCTATTTTCTTCTTCTTTTTTTTTTCTATTTTCTGAGAACATTTAGCGATTTTTGTTGTCGTGAGCCGGTTCTGTGCGGAAGGGCATGACGTAGATTACTCCGGAGACGGTTAACTCATTAAAAACAATTATTTCGACTGTTTTATCCATAATTTACGTAAACGATCGCGACACGAGGACTTCTCAGGGAGGTCACCCATCCTAGCTCTGCCATCGCGCCAGAACGCTTAACTTCATAGTTTTGATTGGGCGAGAGCAGTGCCTCGTGTTGTCCATCGCCGCCCGCTCCACACGTACTCGAGGGATATAAGAATAAACATCCCACTCAATGTCATGTGCGATCATACCAGCACTAATGCGCCGGATCCCATCAGAACTCCGAAGTTAATCGTGCTTGGGCGAGAGCAGTACTAGGATGGTTGACCCCCTGGGAAGTCCACGTTTTGCACCCCTTTTCGTGTTTTTCTAATTTTGATTACTTGTTGACAGACGATTTTCGGCTCAAATCATCTGAATTTTGATCAGGACCAGATAAGACAAGTGAAATCAACGTAGCTCGAGCACTGCCGGATTTGGAAAAAATTGTAGGCTAATTTGATTGTAAACGGGCAAACGAACGAGACTCATTACATCGCAATGAGCTGGCAAGATTTTAGCCGAATTTCTTCTCTAAATCCCTCTAATTTACGATTTTCCGCTTCTGTTAAGCTTCTGTTTCCTCGAAAAATCCGTTTAGGAAGTCCGAAATTTGATTCCGGTTCCATTTTATCGTATCCCAAGCATAATAATAGCTTTACATTCGCTATTTTCTTCTTCTTATTTTTTTTTCTATTTTCTGGGAACATTTAGCGAGTTTTGTTTTCGTGAGCCGGTTTTGTGCGGAAGGGCATGACGTAGATTACTCCGGAGATGGTTAACTCATTAAAAACAATTATTTTGACTGTTTTATCCATAATTTACGTAAACGGTCGCGACACGAGGACTTCCCAGGGAGGTCACCCATCCTAACTCTGTCATCGCGCCAGAACGCTTAACTTCATGGTTTTCATTACTTGTTGACAGACGATTTTCGGCTCAAATCATCTGAATCTCGATCGGGACCAGATAAGACATGTGAAATCAACGTAGCTCGGGCACTGCCAGATTTGGACAAAATTGTAGCCTAATTTGATTGTAAACGGGCAAACAAACGAGACTCATTACTCCGCAATGAGCTGGCGAGATTTTAGCCGAATTCCTTCTCTAAGACCCTCTAATTTGCGATTTTCCGCTTTTGTTAAGCTTCCGTTTCCTCGAGAAATCCGCTTAGGAAGTTCGAAATTCGATTCCGGTTCCATTTTATCGTATCACAGGCATAATAATAGCTTTACATTCGCTATTTTCTTCTTCTTATTTTTTTTTCTATTTTCTGGGAAAATTTAGAGATTTTTGTATTCGTGAGCCGTTTCTGTGCGGAAGGGTATGACGTAGATTACTCCAGAGACGATTAACACATTAAAAACAATTATTTCGATTGTTTTATCCATAATTTACGTAAATGGTCACGACACGAGGACTTCCCAGGGAGGTCACCCATCCTAGCTCTGCCATCGCGCCAGAACGCTTAACTTCATGGTTCTGATTGGGCGAGAGCAGTGCCTCGTGTTGTCCATCGCCGCCCGCTCTACACGTTCTCGAGAGATATAAGAATAAACACCCTACTCATTGTCGGGTGTGATCATACCAGCACTAATGCACCGGATCCCATCAGAACTTTGATGTTAAGTGTGCTTGGTCGAGAGCAGTACTAGGATGGGTGACCCCCTTGAAAGTCCACGTTTTGCACCCCTTTTCGTGTTTTTCTATTTTTGATTACTTGTTGACAGACGATTTTCGGCTCAAATCATCTGAATCTCGATCAGGACCAGATAAGACAAGTGAAATCAACGTAGCTCGGGCACTGCCGGATTTGGAAAAAATTGTAGGCTAATTTGATTGTAAACGGGCAAACGAACGAGACTCATTACATCGCAATGAGCTGGCAAGATTTTAGCCGAATTTCTTCTCTAAATCCCTCTAATTTACGATTTTCCGCTTCTGTTAAGCTTCTGTTTCCTCGAAAAATCCGTTTAGGAAGTCCGAAATTTGATTCCGGTTCCATTTTATCGTATCCCAAGCATAATAATAGCTTTACATTCGCTATTTTCTTCTTCTTATTTTTTTTTTCTATTTTCTGGAAACATTTAGCGAGTTTTGTTTTCGTGAGCCGGTTTTGTGCGGAAGGGCATGACGTAGATTACTCCGGAGATGGTTAACTCATTAAAAACAATTATTTTGACTGTTTTATCCATAATTTACGTAAACGGTCGCGACACGAGGACTTCCCAGGGAGGTCACCCATCCTAACTCTGCCATCGCGCCAGAACGCTTAACTTCATGGTTTTCATTACTTGTTGACAGACGATTTTCGGCTCAAATCATCTGAATCTCGATCGGGACCAGATAAGACATGTGAAATCAACGTAGCTCGGGCACTGCCAGATTTGGACAAAATTGTAGCCTAATTTGATTGTAAACGGGCAAACAAACGAGACTCATTACTCCGAAATGAGCTGGCGAGATTTTAGCCGAATTCCTTCTCTAAGACCCTCTAATTTGCGATTTTCCGCTTTTGTTAAGCTTCCGTTTCCTCGAGAAATCCGCTTAGGAAGTTCGAAATTCGATTTCGGTTCCATTTTAATCATATCCCAGGCATAATAATAGCTTTACATTCGCTATTTTCTTCTTCTTAATTTTTTTTCTATTTTCTTGGAACATTTCGCGATTTTTGTTGTTGTGAGCCGGTTCTGTGTGGAAGGGTATGAAGTAGATTACGCCGGAGATGGTTAACTCATTAAAAACAATTATTTCGACTGTTTTATCCATAATTTACGAAAACGGTCGCGACACGAGGACTTCCCAGGGAGGTCACCCATCCTAGCTCTGCCATCGCGCCAGAACGCTTAACTTCATGGTTTTGATTACTCGTTGACAGACGATGTTCAGCTCAAATCATCTGAATCTCGATCGGGACCAGTTAAGTCATGTGAAATCAACGTAGCTCGGGCACTGCCGGATTTGGACAAAATTGTAGCCTAATTTGATTGTAAACGGGCAAACGAACGAGACTCTTTACTCCGCAATGAGCGGGTGAGATTTTAGCCGAATTCCTTCTCTAAGACCCTTTAATATGCGATATTTCGCTTCTGTTAAGCTTCCGTTTCCTCGATAAATCCGTTTAGGAAGTCCGAAATTCGATTTCGGTTCAATTTTTTCGTATCCCAGGCATAATAATAGCTTTACATTAGCTATTTTCTTCTTATTTTTTTTCTATTTTATGGGAACATTTAGCGATTTTTGTTGTCGTGAGCTGGTTCTGTGTGGAAGGATATGACGCAGATTACTCCGGAGACGGTTAACTCATTAAAAAGAATTATTTCGACTTTTTTCGCTATAATTTCCGTAAACGGTCGCGACACGAGGACTTCCCATGGATGTCACCCATCCTAGCTCTTCCATCGCGCCAGAACGCTTAACTTCCTAGTTCTGATTGAGCGAGATCAGTGCCGCGTGTTGTCCATCGCCGCCCGCACCACACGTACTCGAGGGATATAAGAATAAACATCCCACTCAATGTCGGGTGCGATCATACCAGCACTTATGCACCGGATCCCATCAGAACTTCGAAGTTAAGCGTGCTTGGGCGATAGCAGTACTAGGATGGGTGACCCCTGGGTAGTCCACGTTTTGCACCCTTTTTCGTGTTTTTCTATTTTTGATTACTTGTTGACAGACGATTTTCGGCTCAAATCATCTGAATCTCGATCGGGACCAGATAAGACATGTGAAATCAACATATCTCGGGAACTGCCGGATTTAGACAAAATTGTAGGCTAATTTGATTGTAAACGGGCAAACGAAGGAGACTCATTACCCCGCAATGAGCTGGCAAGATTTTAGCCGAATTCCTTCTCTAAGACCCTCTAATTTGCGATTTTTCGCTTCTGTTAAGCTTTCGTTTCCTCGAGAAATCCGCTTAGGAAGTCCGAAATTCGATTCCGGTTTAATTTTATCGTATCCCAGGCATAATAATAGCTTTACATTCGCTATTTTCTTCTTCTTAATTTTTTCCTATTTACTGGGAACATTTAGCGATTTTTGTTGTAGTGAGCCGGTTATGTGCGGAAGGGTATGACGTAGATTACTCAGGAGACGGTTTACTCACTAAAAGCAATTATTTCGACTGTTTTAGCTATAATTTACATAAACGGTCGCGACACGAGGACTTCCCAAGTAGGTCACCCATCTTAGCTCTGCCATCAAGCCAGAACGCTTAACTTCATGGTTCTGATTGGGCGAGAGCAATGCCGCGTGTTGTCCATCGGCGCCCGCGCCACACGTACTCAAGGGATATAAGAATAAACATCCCACTCAATGTCGGGTGCGATCATACCAGCACTAATGCACCGGATCCAATCAGAACTCCGAAGTTAAGCGTGCTTGGGCGAGAGCAGTACTGGGATGGTTGACCCTCTTGGAAGTCCTCATGTTGCAACTCTTTTCGTGTTTTTCTATCTTTGATTACTTGTTGACAGACGATTTTCGGCTCAAATCATCTGAATCTCGATCGGAACCAGATAAGACATGTGAAATCAACGTAGCTCGAGCACTGCCGGATTTGGACAAAATTGTAGCCTAATTTGATTGTAAACGGGCAAACGAACGAAACTCATTACTCCGCAATGAGCTTGCGAGATTTTAGCCGAATTAATTTTCTAAGACCCTCTAATTTGAGATTTTCCGCTTCTGTTAAGCTTCTGTTTCCTCGAGAAATCCGCTTAGGAAGTCCGAAATTCGATTCTGGATCCATTTTATCGTATCCCAGGCATAATAATAGCCTTACATTCGCTATTTACTTCTTCTTATTTTTTTTTCTATTTTCTGGGAACATTTAGCGATTTTTTTTGTCGTGAGCCGGTTCTGTGCGGAAGGGTATGATGCCGATTACTCCGGAAACGGTTAACTCGTTAAAAACAATTATTTCGACTGTTTTATCCATAATTTACGAAAACGGTCGCGACACGAGGACTTCCTAGGGATGTCACCCGTCCTAGCTTTGCCATCGCGCCAGAACGCTTAACTTCATGGTTCTGATTAGGCGAGAACAGTGCCGCGTGTTGTCCATCGCCGCCCGCGCCACACGTACTCGAGGGATATAACAATAAACATCCCACACAATGTCGGGTGCGATCATAACAGCACTAATGCACCTGATCCCATCAGAACTTAGAAGTTAAGCGTGCTTGGGGAGAGTAGTACTAGGATGGGTGACCCCCTAGGAAGTTCTCGTGTTGCACCCCTTTTCATGTTTTTCTATTTTTGATTATTTGTTGAGAGACGATTCTCGGCTCAAATCATCTGAATCTCGATCGGGCCAGATAAGTGATGTAAAATCAACGTAGCTCGGGCACTTTGTAAACGGGCAAACGAACGAGACTCATTACTCCGCAATGAGCTGGCGAGATTTTAGCCGAATTCCTTCTCCAAGACCCTTTAATTTGCGATTTTCCGCTTCCGTTAAGCTTCCGTTTCCTCGAGAAATCCGTTTAGGAAGTCCGAAATTCGATTTCGGTTCCATTTTATCGTATCCCAGGTATAATAATAGCTTTACATTTGCCATTTTCTTCTTCTTATTTTTTTCTATTTTCTGGGAACATTTAGCGATTTTTGTTGTCGTGAGCCGGTTCTGTGTAGAAGGGTATAACAAAAATTACTCCGGAGACGGTTAACTCATTAAAAGAAATTATTTCGACTGTTTTATCCATACTTTACGTAAACGGTCGCGACACTAGGACTTCCCAGGGAGGTCACCCATCCTAACTCTGCCATCGCGCCAGAACGGTTAACTTCATATTTCTGATTGGGCGAGAGCAGTGCCGCGTGTTGTCCATCGCCGCCTGCGCCACACGTACTCGAGGGATATAAGAATAAACATCCCACTCAATGTCGGGTGCGATCATACCAGCACTAAAGCAACGGATCCCATCTGAACTCCAAAGTTAAGCGTTCTTGGGCGAGACCAGTACTAGGATGAGTGACCCCGACCCCATGGGAAGTCCCCGTGTTGCACGCCTTTTCGTGTTTTTCTATTTTTGATTACCTCTTGACAGACGATTTTCGGCTCAAATCATCCGAATCTCGATCGTGACCAGATAAGACATGTGAAATCAACGTAGCTCGGGCACTGCCGGATTTGGACAAAATTGTTGCCTAATTTGATTGTAAACGGGCAAAAGAACGATTCTCATTACTTCGCAATGAGCTGGCGAGATTTTAGCCGAATTCCTTCTCTAAGACCCTCTAATTTGCGATTTTCCGCTTCGGTTAAGCTTCCGTTTTTCCTCGAGAAATCCGTTTAGGAAGTCAGAAATTCGATTCCGGTTCCATTTTATCGTATCCCAAGCATAATAATAGCTTTACATTCGCTCTTTTCTTCATCTTATTTTTTTTATATTTTCTTGGAACATTAGCGATTTTTGTTGTCGTGAGCCGGTTCTGTGCGGAAAGGTATGACGCAGATTACTCCAGAGACGGTTAACTCATTAAAAACAATTATTTCGACTGTTTTAGCTGTAATTTACGTACACGGTCACGACACGAGGATTTTCCCAGGGAGGTCACCCATCCTAGCTCTGCCATCACGCCAGAACGCTTAACTTCATGGTTCTGATTGGACGAGAGCAGTTCCGCGTGTTGTCCATCGCCGCCCGCGCAACACGTACTCGAGGGATATAAAAATAAACATCCCACTAAATGTCGGGTGTGATCATACCAGCAATAATGCACCGAATCCCATGAGAACTCCGAAGTTAAGCGTGCTTGGGCGAGAGCAGTACTAGAATGGGTGACGCCCTGAGAAGTCCTCGTGTTGCACCCCTTTTCGTGTTTTTCTATTTTTGATTACTTGTTGACAGACGATTTTCGGCTCAAATCATCTGAATCTCGATCGGGACAAGATAAGTCTTGTGAAATCAACCTAGCTCGGGCATTGCCGGATTTGGACAAAATTGTAGCATAATTTGATTGTAAACGGGCAAACGAAAGAGACTCATTACTCCGCAATGAGCTGGCGAGATTTTAGCCAAATTCTTTTTCTAAGACCCTCTAATTTGCGATTTTCCGCTTCTGTTAAACTTCTGTTTCCTCGAGAAATCCATTTAGGAAGTCCAAAATTAGATTCTGGTTCCATTTTATCGTATCACAGGCATAAAAATAGCTTTACATTCGCTATTTTCTTTTTCTTATTTTTTTTATTTTCTGGGAACATTAGAGATTTTTATTGTCGTGAGCCGGTTCTGTGCGGAAGGGTATGACGCAGATTACTCCGGAGTCGGTTAACTCATTAAAAATAATTATTTCGACTGTTTTAATCAAAATTTATGTAAACGGTCGCGACACGAGGACTGCCAGGGAGGTCACCCATCCTAGCTCTGCCATCGCGCCAGAACGCTTAACTCTGAAGTTAAGCGTGCTTGGGCGAGAGCAGTACTAGTATGGGTGACCCCCTGGGAAGTCTTCGTGTTGCACCCCTTTTCGTGTTTTTCTATTTTTGATTACTTGTTGACAGACGATTTTCGGCTCAAATCATCTGAATCTCGATCGGGACAAGATAAGTCATGTGAAATCAACCTAGCTCGGGCATTGCCGTATTTGGACAAAATTGTAGCTAAATTTGATTGTAAACGGGCAAACGAACGAGACTCATTACTCCGCAATGAGCTGGCGAGATTTTAGCCGAATTCTATTTCTAAGACCCTCGAATTTGCGGTTTTCCGCTTCTGTTAAGCTTCTGTTTCCTCGAGAAATCCATTTAGAAAGTTCAAAATTCGATTCCGGTTCCATTTTATCGTATCCCAGGCATAATAATAGCTTTACATTCGCTCTTTTCTTCATCTTATTTTTTTTCTATTTTCTGGGAACATTTAGCGATTTTTGTTGTCGTGAGCCGGTTCTGTGCGGAAGGGTATGACGCAGATTACTCCGGAAACGGTTAACTCATTAAAAACAATTATTTAGATTGTTTTAGCTATAATTTACGTAAACGGTCGCGACACGAGGAATTCCCAGGGAGGTCACCCATCCTAGCTCTACCATCGCGCAAGAACGCTTAACTTCATGGTTCTAATTGGGCGAGAGCAGTGCCGCGTGTTGTCCATCGCCGCCCGCGCCACATGTACTCGATGGATTTAAGAATAAACATCCCACTCAATGTCGGGTGCGATCATAAAAGAACTAATGCACTAGATCCCATCAGGACTCTGAAGTTAAGCGTGCTTGGGCGAGAGCAGTACTAGTATGGCTGACCCCTGGGAAGTCTTTGTGTTGCACAGCTTTTGGTGTTTTTCTATTTTTAATTACTTGGTTACAGACGATTTTCGGCTCAAATCATCTGAATCTCGATCGGGACAAGATAAGTCATGTGAAATCAACCTAGCTCGGGCTTTGCCGGATTTGGACAAAATTGTAGCTAAATTTGATGGTAAACGGGCAAACGAACGAGACTCATTACTCCGCAATGAGCTGGAGAGATTTTAGCCGAATTACTTCTCTAAGACCCTCAAATTTGCGATTTTACGCTTCTGTTAAGGTTCCGTTTCCTCGAGAAATCCGCTTAGGAAGTCCGAAATTCGATTCCGGTTTCATTTTATCGTATCCCAGGCATAATAATAGCTTTACATTCGCTATTTTCTTATTCTTATTTTTTTTTCTATTTTCTGGGAACATTTAGCGATTTTTGTTGTCGTGAGCCGGTTCTGTGCGGAAGGGTATGACGCAGATTACTCCGAAGACGGTTAACTCTTTAAAAACAATTATTTCGACTGTTTTATCCATAATTTACTTAAACGATCGCAACACGAGGACTTCCCAGGGAGGTCACCCATCCTTGCTCTGCCATCGCGCCAGAACGCTTAACTTCATGGTTCTGATTGGGCGAGAGCAGTGCCGCGTGTTGTCCATCGCTGCCCGCGCCACACGTACTCGAGAGATATAAGAATAAACATCCCACTCAATGTCAGGTGCGATCATACCAGCTCTAATGGAACGGATCCCATCAGAACTCCGAAGTTAAGCGTGCTTGGGCGAGAGCAGTACTAGGATGGATGACCCCCTGGGAAGTCCTCGTGTTGCACCCCTTTTCGTGTTTTTCTATTTTTGATTACTTGTTGACAGACAATTTTCTGCTAAATCATCTGAATCTATATCGGGACCAGATAAGACATGCGAAATCAATGTAGCAAGGGCATTGCCGGATTTGGACAAAATTGTAGCCTAATTTGATTGTAAACGGACAAATGAACGAGACTCATTACTCCGCAATGAGCTGGCGAGATTTAGCCAAATTCCTTCTCTAAAACCCTCTAATTTGAGATTTTCCGCTTCTGTTAAGCTTCCGTTTACTCGAGAAATCCGTTTAGGAAGTCCGAAATTCGATTTTGGTTCCATTTTATCGTATCCCCGGCATAATAATAGCTTTACATTCGCTATTTTTTTCTTCTTATTTTTTTTTCAATTTTTTGGGAACATTTACCGATTTTTGTTGTCGTGAGTCGGTTCTGTGCGGAAGGGTATGACGCAGATTACTCCGGAGACGATTAACTCATTAAAAACAATTATTTCGACTTTTTTAGCTATAATTTACGTAAACGGTCGAGACACGAGGATTTCCCAGGGAGGTCACCCATCCTAGCTCTGCCATCGCGCCAGAACGCTTAACTTCTTGGTTTTGATTGGGCAAGAGAAATGCCGCGTGTTGTCCATCGCCGCCCGCGCCACACGTACTCGAGGGATATAAGAATAAACATACCACTCAATCTCTGGTGCGATCATACCAGAACTAATGCACCGGATCCCATCAGGACTCCGAAGTTAAGAGTGCTTGGGCGAGAGCAATACTAGGATGGGTGACCCCCTGGGAAGTCCTCGTGTTGCACCCCTTTTCGTGTTTTTCTATTTTTGATTACTTGTTGACAAACGATTTTCGGCTCAAATAATCTGAATCTCGATCGGGACCAGATAAGACATGTGAAATCAACGTAGCTCGGGCACTGCCTGATTTGGACAAAATTGTAGCCTAATTTTATTGTAAACGGGCAAACGAACGAGACTCATTACTCCGCAATGAGCTGGCGAGATTTTAGCCGAATTACTTCTCTAAGACCCTCTAATTTGCGATTTTCCGCTTCTGTTAAGCTTCTGTTTCCTCGAGAAATCCGCTTAGGAAGTCCGAAATTCGATTCCGGTTCCATTTTATCGTATCCCAGGCATAATAATAGCTTTACATTCGCTATTTTCTTCTTCTTATTTTTTTTCTATTTTCGGGGAACATTTAGCAATTTTTGTTGTCGTGAGCCGGTTCTGTGCGGAAAGGTATGACGCAGATTACTCCGGAGACGGTAAACTCATTAAAAACAATTATTTCGACTGTTTTAACTATAATTATGTAAACGGTCGCGACACAAGGACTTCCAAGGGAGGTCACCCATCCTAGCTCTGTCATCGCGCCAGAACGCTTAAATTCATGGTTCTGATTGGGCGAGAGCAGTGCCGCGTGTTGTCCATCGCCGCCAGCTCCACACGTACTCGAGGGATATAAGAATAAACGTCCCACTCAATGTCGGGTTCGATCATACCAGCAGTAATGCACCGGATCCCATCAGAACTCCAAAGTTAAGCGTGCTTGGACGAGAGCTGTACTAGGATGGGTGACCCCCTGGGAAGTCCTCGTGTTGCACCCCTTTTCGTGTTTTTCTGTTTTGATTACTTGTTGACAGACGATTTTCGGCTCAAATCGTCTGAATCTCGATCGTGACCAGATAAGACATGTGAAATCAACGTAGCTCGGGCACTGCCGGAGACGGTTAACTCATTAAAAACAATTATTTCGACTATTTTAGCTATAATTTACGTAAACGGTCGCGACACGAGGACTTCCCAGGGAGGTTCACCCATCCTAGCTCTGCCATCGTGCCAGAACACTTAACTACATGGTTCTGATTGGGCGAGAGCAGTGCCGCGTGTTGTCCATCGACGTCCGCTCCACACGTACTCAAGGGATATAAGAATAAACATCCTACTCAATTTCGGGTGCGATCATACTTGCACTAATGCACCGAATCCCATCAGAACTCCGAAGTTAAACGTGCTTGGGAAAGAGCAGTACGAGGATGGGTGACCCCCTGGGAAGTCCTCTTGTTGCACCCCTTTTCATTTTTTCTATTTTTGATTGCATGTTGACAGACAATTTTCTACTAAAATTATCTGAATCTCGATCGGGACCAGATAAGACATGTGAAATCAACGTAGCTCAGGCACTGCTGGATTTGGACAAAATTGTAGCCTAATTTGATTGTAAACGGTCAAACGAACGAGACTCATTACTCCGCTATGAGCTGGCGAGAATTTAGCTGAATTCCTTCTCTAAGACACTCTAATTTGCGATTTTCCGCATCTGTTAAGCTTCCGTTTCCTCGAGAAATCCGCTTAGGAAGTTCGAAATTCGATTCCGGTTCCATTTTATCGCATCACAGGCATAATAATATCTTTACATTCGCTATTTTCTTCTTTTTATTTTTTTTTCTTTTTTCTGGGAACATTTAGCGATTTTTGTTCTCATGAGCCGGTTCTGTGCGGAAGGGTATGACGCAGATTACTTCGGAGATGGTTAACTCATTAAAAACAATTATTTCGACTGTTTTAGCCATAATTTACGTAAACGGTCGTGACACGCGGACTTCCCAGGGAGGTCACCCATCCTAGCTCTGCCATCACGCTAGAATGCTTAACTTCATGGTTCTGATTGGGCGAGAGCAGTGCCGCGTGTTGTCGATCGCCGCCCGCGCCACACGTACTCGAGGGATATAAGAATAAACGTCCCACTCAATGTCGGGTTCGATCATATCAGTACTAATGCACCGGATCCCATTAGAACTCCGAAGTTAAACGTGCTTGGGCGAGAGCTGTACTAGGATGGGTGACCCCCTGGGAAGTCCTCGTGTTGCACCCCTTTTCGTGTTTTTCTATTTTTGATTACCTGTTGACAGACGATTTTCGGCTCAAATCATCTGAATCTCGATCGAGAGCTTTTAATTTGCGATTTTCAGCTTCTGTTAAGCTTTTGTTTCTCTAGAAATCCGTTTAGAAGTCCGAAATTCGATTCCGGTTCCATTTTATCGTATCTTAGGCATAATAATAGCTTTACATTCGCTATTTTCTTCTTCTTATTTTTTTCAGTTTTCTGGGAACATTTAACGATTTTTGTTGTCGTGAAATGGTTCTGTGCGGAAGGGTATGGCGCAGATTACTCCGGAGACGGCTAACTCATTAAAAAAATTATTTCGACTGTTTTAACCATAATTTACGTAAACGGTCGCGACACGAGGACTTCCCAGGGAGGTCACCCATCCTAGCTCTGCCATCGCGCCAGAAAGCTTAACTTCATGGTTCTATTGTCAATCGCCGCCCGCTTCACACGTACTCGTGGGATATAAGAATAAACATCCCACTCAATGTTGGGTGCGTTCATACCAGCACTAATGCACCGGATCCCATCAGAACTTCGAAGTTAAGCGTGCTTGGGCGAGAGCAGTACTAGGATGGGTGATCCCTGGGAAGTCCTCGTGTTGCACCCCTCTTCGTGTTTTTCTATTTTTGATTACTTATTGACAGACGATTTTCGGCTCAAATCATCTGAATCTCGATCGGGACCAGATAAGCCATGTGAAATCAACGTAGCTCGGACACTGCCAGATTTGGACAAAATTGTAGCCTAATTTGATTGTAAACGGGCAAACGAACGAGACTCATTGCTTTGCAATGAGCTGGCGAGATTTTAGCCGAATTCCTTCTTTAAGAGACTCTAATTTGCGATTTTCCGCTTCTTTTGAGCTTCCGTTTCCTCGAGAAATCCGCTTAGGAAGTCCGAAATTCGATTCCGGTTCCATTTTATCGTATCCTAGGCATAATAATAGCTTTATATTCGCTATTTTCTTCATCTTATTTTTTTTCTATTTTCTGGGAACATTTAGCGATTTTAGTTGTCGTGAGCCGGTTCTGTGCGGAAGGGTATGACGCAGATTACTCCGGAGACGGTTAACTCATTAAAAACAAATATTTCGACTGTTTTAGCTATAATTTACGTAAACAGTCGCGACACGAGGACTTCCCAGGAAAGTCACCCATCCTAGCTCTGCCATCGCGCCAAAACGCTTAACTTCTTGGTTCTGATTTTGCGAGAGCAGTGCCGCGTGTTGTCCATCGCCGCCAGCTCCACACGTACTCGAGGGATATAAGAATAAACGTCCCACTCAATGTCGGGTTCGATCATACCAGCACTAATGCACTGGATCCCATCAGAACTCCGAAGTTAAGCGTGTTTGGTCGAGAGCAGTACTAGGATGGGTGACCCCTTGGGATGTCCTCGTGTTGCACCCATTTACGTGTTTTTCTATTTTCGATTACTTGTTGACAGATGATTTTCGGCTCAAATCATCTGAATCTCGATCGGGACCTGATAAGACATGTGAAATAAACGTAGCTCGGGCCTTGCCGGATTTGGACAAAATTGTAGGCTAATTTTATGGTAAACGTGCTAACAAACGAGACTCGTTACTCAGCAATGAGCTGACGAGATTTTAGCCGAATTCCTTCTCTAAGACCCTCTAATTTGCGATTTTCCGCTTCTGTTAAGCTTCCGTTTCCTCAATAAATATGTTTAGGAAGTTTGAAATTCGATTCCAGTTCTATTTTATCGTATCCCAGGCAAAATAATAGCTTTACATTCGCTATTTTCTTCTTCTTATTTTTTTTCTATTTTCTGGGAACATTTATAGATTTTTGTTGTCGTGAGCCGGTTCGGTGCGGAAAGGTATCACGCAGATAACTCTAGAGACGGTTAACTCATAAAAAAAAATTATTTCGACTGTTTTAGCTATAATTTACGTAAAAGGTCACGACACGAGGACTTCCCAGGATGGGCGACCCCCTGGGAAGTCCTTGTGTTGCACCTCTTTTCGTGTTTTTCTATTTTTGATTACTTGTTCATAGACGATTTTCGGATCAAATCATCTGAATCTCGATCGGGACCAGATAAGACATGTGAAATCAACGTAGCTCGGGCACTGCCGGATTTGGACAAAATTGTTGGCTAATTTGATTGTAAACGGGCAAACAAACGAGACTCATTACTCTGCAATGAGCTGACGAGATTTTATCCGAATTCCTTCTCTAAGACCCTCTAATATGTGATTTTCTGCTTCTTTTAAGCTTCCGTTTCCTCGAGAAATCTGTTTAGGAATTCCGAAATTCGATTCTGGTTCCATTTTATCGTATCCGAGGCATAATAATAGCTTTACGTTCGATATTTTCTTCTTCTTATATTTTTTTCTATTTTCTGGGAACATTTAGCAATTTTTGTTGTCGTGAGCTGGTTCTGTCGGAATGGTATGACGCAGATTACAACGGAGACGGTTAACTCATTAAAAACAATTATTTCGACTATTTTACTATAATTTACGTAAACGGTCGCGACACGAGGACTGCCCAGGGAGGTCACCCATCCTAGCTCATCCATTGCGCCAGAACGCTTAACTTCATGATTCTTATTGGGCGAGAGCAGTGACGTGTGTTGACCATCGCCGATCGCGCCACACGTACTCGAGGGATATAAGAATAAACATCCGACTCAATGACGGGTGCGATCATTCCAGCACTAATGCACCGGATCCCATTAGAACTCCGAAGTTAAGCGTGCTTGGGTGAGACCAGCACTAGGATGGGTGACCCCTTGTGAAGTCCTCGTGTTGCACCCATTTTCGTGTTTTTCTATTTTTAATTACTTGTTAACATACGATTTTCTGCTCAAATCATATGAATCTCGATCGGGACAAAATAAGATATGTGAAATCAACATATCTAGGGCACTGCCGGATTTGGACAAAATTGTAGCGTAATTTGATTGTAAACGGTCTTAGCCGAATTCCTTCTCTAAGACCTTCTAATTTGCGATTTTCCGCTTATGTTAAGCTTCCGTTTTCTCAAGAAATCCGCTTAGGAAGTCCGAAATTCGATTACGGTTCCATTTTATCGTTTCCTTGGTATAATAATAGCTTTACATTCGCTATTTTCTTCTTTTTATTTTTTTTCTATTTTCTAGAAACATTTAGTGATTTTTGTTGTCGTGAGCCGGTTCTGTGCGGAAGGGTATGACGCAGATTACTCCGAAGACAGTTAACTCATTAAAAACAATTATTTCGACTGTTTTAGCCATAATTTACGTAAACGGTCGCGACACAAGGGCTTCCCAGGGAGGTCACCCATCCTAGCTCTGCCATCGCACCAGAACGCTTAACTTCATGGTTATGATTGGGCGAGAGCAGTGCCGCGTGTTGTCCATCGCCGCTCGCGCCACAAGTCCTTGTGTTGCACCCCTTTTCGTGTTTTTCTATTTCTGATTACTTGTTGACAGACGATTTTCGGCTCAAATCATCTGAATCACGATCGGGACCAGATATGACATGTGAAATCAACGTAGCTCAAGCACTGTCAGATTTGGACAAAATTGTAGCCTAATTTGATTGTAAACGGTCAAACGAACGAGACTCATTACTCCGCTATGAGCTGGCGAGAATTTAGCTGAATTCCTTCTCTAAGACACTCTAATTTGCGATTTTCCGCATCTGTTAAGCTTCCGTTTCCTCGAGAAATCCGCTTAGGAAGTTCGAAATTCGATTCCGGTTCCATTTTATCGCATCACAGGCATAATAATATCTTTACATTCGCTATTTTCTTCTTTTTATTTTTTTTTCTATTTTCTGGGAACATTTAGCGATTTTTGTTCTCATGACCCGGTTCTGTTCGGAAGGGTATGACGCAGATTACTTCGGAGATGGTTAACTCATTAAAAACAATTATTTCGACTGTTTTAGCCATAATTTACGTAAACGGTCGCGACACGCAGACTTCCCAGGGAGGTCACCCATCCTAGCTCTGCCATCACGCCAGAATGCTTAACTTCATGGTTCTTATTGGGCGAGAGCAGTGCCGCGTGTTCTCCATCGTCGCCCGCGCCACACGTACTCGAGGGATATAAGAATAAACGTCCTACTCAATGTCGGGTTCGATCATACCAGCACTAATGCACCGGATCCCATTAGAACTCCGAAGTTAAGCGTGCTTGGGCGAGAGCTGTACTAGGATGGGTGACCCCTTGTGAAGTCCTCGTGTTGCACCCCTTTTCGTGTTTTTCTATTTTTGATTACCTGTTGACAGACGATTTTCGGCTCAAATCATCTGAATCTAGATTGAGAGCAGATAAGACAAGTGAAATCAACTTAGCTCGGGCACTACCGGATTTGGACAAAATTGTAGTCTAATTTAATTGTAAACGGGCAAATGAATGAGACTCGTTACTCCGCAATGAGCTAGGCGAGATTTTAGCCGAATTCCTTCTCTAACACCCTTTAATTTTCGGTTTTCAGCTTCTGTTAAGCTTTTGTTTCCTCTAGAAATCCGTTTAGAAAGTCCGAAATTCGATTCCGGTTCCATTTTATCGTATCCCAGGCATAATAATAGCTTTACATTCGCTATTTTCTTCTTCTTATTTTTTTCAGTTTTCTGGGAACATTTAACGATTTTTGTTTTCGTGAGCTGGTTCTGTGCGGAAGGGTATAACGCAGATTACTCCGGAGACGGTTAACTCATTAAAAAAATTATTTCGACTATTTTATCCATAATTTACGTAAACGGTCGCGACACGAGGACTTCCCAGGGAGGTCACCCATCCTAGCTCTGCCATCGCGCCAGAACGCTTAACTTCATGGTTCTGTTGTCAATCGCCGCCCGCTTCACATGTACTCGAGGGATATAAGAATAAACATCCCACTCAATGTCGGGTGCGATCATACCAACATTAATGCACCGGATCCCATCAGAACTCCGAAGTTAAGCGTGCTTGGGCGAGAGCAGTACTAGGATGGGTGACCCCTGGGAAGTCCTCGTGTTGCACCTCTTTTCGTGTTTTTCTATTTTTGATTACTTATTGACAGACGATTTTCGGCTCAAATCATCAGAATCTCGATCGGGACCAGATTAGCCATGAGAAATCAACATAGCTCGTGCACAGCCAGATTTGGACAAAATTGTAGCCTAATTTGATTGTAAACGGGCAAACAACGAGACTCATTGCTCTACAATGAGCTGGCGAGATTTTAGCCGAATTCCTTCTCTAAGACACTCTAATTTGCGATTTTCCGCTTCTGTTGAGCTTCCGTTTCCTCGAGAAATCCGCTTAGGAAGTCCGAAATTCGATTCCGGTTCCATTTTATCGTATCCTAGGCATAATAATAGCTTTATATTCGCTATTTTCTTCATCTTATTTTTTTTCTATTTTCTGGGAACATTTAGCGATTTTAGTTGTCGTGAGCCGGTTCTGTGCGGAAGGGTATGACGCAGATTACTCCGGAGACGGTTAACTCATTAAAAACAATTATTTCGACTGTTTTAGCTATAATTTACGTAAACGGTCGCGACACGAGGACTTCCCAGGAAAGTCACCCATCCTAGCTCTGCCATCGCGCCAAAACGCTTAACTTCTTGGTTCTGATTTTGCGAGAGCAGTGCCGCGTGTTGTCCATCGCCGCCAGCTCCACACGTACTCGAGGGATATAAGAATAAACGTCCCACTCAATGTCGGGTTCGATCATACCAGCACTAATGCACCGGATCCCATCAGAACTCCGAAGTTAAGCGTGTTTGGTCGAGAGCAGTACTAGGATGGGTGATTCCTTGGGATGTCCTCGTGTTGCACCCATTTACGTGTTTTTCTATTTTCGATTACTTGTTGACAGATGATTTTCGGCTCAAATCATCTGAATCTCGATCGGGACCTGATAAGACATGTGAAATAAACGTAGCTCGAGCCCTGCCGGATTTGGACAAAATTTTAGGCTAATTTGATGGTAAACGGGAAAACAAACGAGACTCGTTACTCAGCAATGAGCTGACGAGATTTTAGCCGAATTCCTTCTCTAAGACCCTCTAATTTGCGATTTTCCGCTTCTGTTAAGCTTCCGTTTCCTCGATAAATATGTTTAGGAAGTTTGAAATTCGATTCCAGTTCCATTTTATCGTATCCCAGGCAAAATAATAGCTTTATATTCGCTATTTTCTTCTTCTTATTTTTTTTCTATTTTCTGGGAACATTTATAGATTTTTGTTTTCGTGAGCCGGTTCGGTGCGGAAAGGTATCACGCAGATAACTCTGGAGACGGTTAACTCATAAAAAAAATATTTCGACTGTTTTAGCTATAATTTACGTAAACGGTCACGACACGAGGACTTCCCAGGATGGGCGACCCCCTGGGAAGTCCTCGTGTTGCACCTCTTTTCGTGTTTTTCTATTTTTGATTACTTGTTCATAGACGATTTTCGGCTCAAATCATCTGAATCTCGATCGGGACCAGATAAGACATGTGAAATCAACGTAGCTCGGGCACTGCCGGATTTGGACAAAATTGTTGGCTAATTTGATTGTAAACGGGCAAACGAACGAGACTCATTACTCTGCAATGAGCTGACGAGATTTTATCCGAATTCCTTCTCTAAGACCCTCTAATATGTGATTTTCTGCTTCTTTTAAGCTTCTGTTTCCTCGAGAAATCCGTTTAGGAAGTCCGAAATTCGATTCCGGTTCCATTTTATCGTATCCGAGGCATAATAATAGCTTTACGTTCGATATTTTCTTCTTCTTATTTTTTTTCTATTTTCTGGGAACATTTAGCGATTTTTGTTGTTGTGAGCCGGTTCTGTGCGGAAGGGTATGACGCAGATTACTCCGGAGACGGTTAACTCATTAAAACAATTATTTCGACTGCTTTAGCTATAATTTACGTAAACGGTCGCGACACGAGGACTTGCCAGGGAGGTCACCCATCCTCACTCTGCCATCGCATTAGAACGTTTAACTTCATGGTTCTGATTGGGCGAGAGCAGTGCCACGTGTTGTCCGATCGCCGCCCGCGCAACACGTAGTAGAGGAATATAAGAATAAACATCCCACTCAATGTCGTGTTCGATCATACCAGCACTAATGCACTGGATCCCATCAGAACTCCGAAGTTAAGTGTGCTAGTGCTAGGGCAGTACTAGGATGGGTGACCCCCTGGGAAGTCCTCGTGTTGCACCCCTTTTCGTGTTTTTCTATGTTTAATTACTTGTTGACAGACGATTTTCGGCTCAAATCATCTGAATATCGATCGGCACTAGATAAGACATGTGAAATCAACGTAGCTCGGGCTCTGTCGGATTTGGAAAAAATTGTAGCCTAATTTGATTGTAAACGGGAAAACGAACGAGACTCTTTACTCCGCAATGAGCTGGCAAGATTTTAGCCGAATTCCTTCTCTAAGACCCTATAATTTGCGATTTTCCGCTTTTGTTAAGCTTCCGTTTCTTCGAGAAATCCGCTTAGGAAGTCCGAAATTGGATTCCGATTCCATTTTATCGTATCGCAGGCATAATAATAACTTTACATTCGCTAATTTTTTTCCCTATTTTTTTTCTATTTTCTGGGAACATTTAGCAATTTTTTTTGTCGTGAGCCGGTTCTGTGCGGAAGGGTATGACGCAGATTACTCCGGAGACGGTTAACTCATTAAAAACAATTATTTCGACTGTTTTATCAATAATTTACGTAAACGATCGCGACACGAGGACTTTCCAGGGAGGTCACCCGTCCTAGCTCTGCCATCGCGCCAGAACGCTTAACTTCATGGTTCTGATTGGGCGAGAGCAGTGCTGTAATGATCATGGGCCATTAGGCTAAACCAACAAAGGCCTCTGCCCATACCCACGCACCACTACTGGTCATGGGTCGTTAGGATGGTCCAGCATGGGCCGAGGCCTTAGTTGGTTCATCCTAATGGCCCATGATCGTTACAAAAAAAGGCGCCTTTTTTTGTAACGATCATGGGCCATTAGGCTGAACCAACAAAGGCCTCGGCCCATACCCACGCACCACTACTGGTCATGGGTCGTTAGGATGGTCCAGCATGGGCCAATGCACCGTCACTCATAGAATATCTCACCCCTGGTAAGTGGTTTCTTTCTCCTTCCCTAACACTTGAACCCAGGACCTCCAGACTTAAGTACCTAGATTCCTAAGTGTTGGTACCAGTTGAGAATTTAGTCTTTTTATATTATTTTAGCCCTTATGAACCACGACTCGACCCCCGTGAACCATTTTTCAATTTTCCCAAGTTTTAAAAACTCTAATGACCCAAAATCTTCGACCCCGAGCCATCTCTTGATTTTCACGAGATACCCCCGAACCATGTTGATCCAAAACTTGACCAACATCCTAAAGTACCCTACTGGACCCATATATCCCACGTAAAACACCCCTAACCAAAAAAACGAGCCCCATACTCCTCTACCATAAGCTGGCCGAGAAATCCTTGTTGGACAAGGACTCTTGATCAAGCTTCCCTGCCCCTACCAACGAACCCAGCCACCAAACCAACCTGTTGTGCACTCCCTAAGGACTCTAAGGACTCGACCTGACCTAGCCCAGGCCCCCTGGACCACGCCCATCAGCCTGCAACAAGCCCAGAACCCTACACGCAATTCCCCTTGATTCTCGGGTGGGAGTCATAGCTTGCTAGGACTCCTTCCCAGCCCTTGAATGCGAGTCCTAGCATGGCTAGGACTCTCTCCCTAACTCACCCACGACCTTGGTTAACCCGTGGAACCAGCCAACCAAGCCCTAGCCCCTGCAACAATAAAACCGAACCCCTTTGCTCCATGACAGAAGGTTGCTGCACAGCTTGTGTTCTATTTCGTGTGTGGTGTTAAGGTGATTATCTAGGACTCTAAATCCCGTGTAAAATCATGCCTAAACATAACCTATATCGTGGCAGCTCGTATATACATGTAAAGGACAAAAGTTTGAATCAAAATCATGCTTGGAATTTCATGGATTGCATAAAAACGAAAATAATTCAAAGTGTCACTTGTTTCCCAAAATTTTCATGCATAAAAATATAATATGATGTGATGATGGTTTGAAGGGAAGAATATGTGAGCCTATGCGTAATTTACGCACGAAAAACCATTGACGATGACGAAGAACGGAGCAAGAACCTTGGCTAAGACTTTCCCTTGGCAACGCTCGAAAGTTTGCCTCAATTTTTAAGAATGTGTGTGCCGTGTAATCTAGGTATTTTCAGAATTGTGGCCGTGTGCTTTTGAAATAATCGTAGGTTTATGGGAAAGGTTTACATATTATATACTTAATTAAACACTAACAAGGCTTTAGGCCTATTAAGCCCCTAATTAAGCCAATTAGTCTTTAATTAGAATTAAATAAAATGTTAGTAAAGTTTTGGTAAAAATAGTTTGGGAATTAAATAGCGGGGTTGCCAAAAAGTTCGTATTTTTTTATTGAAAAACCCACACCGATAAAATTTACGTCCCGACGTATAAAATCAACATGCAAGTATCGAAATTTAAGGGACCAAAATGCAATATTTCAAAAGATTGGGGACCTAAGGGCAATTTACGAACGTTTAAGGGCTGAATCAAAATTTTCGAAATAATATAAGGATTTATTTGTTGTCCATCGCCACCCGCGCCACACGTACTCGAGGGATATAAGAATAAACATCCCACTCAATGTTGGGTGGGATCATACCAGCACTAATGCACCGGATACCATCAGAACTCGGAAGTTAAGCGTGCTTGGGCGAGCAGTACTAGGACGGGTGACCCCCTGGGAAATCCTCGTGTTGCACCCTTTTTTGTGTTTTTCTATTTTTGATTACTTGTTGACAGACGATTTTCGGCTCAAATCATCTGAATCTCGATCGGGACCAGATAAGACATGTGAAATCAACGTAGCTCGGGCACTGCCGGATTTGGACAAAATTGTAGCCTAATTTGATTGTAAACGGGCAAATGAACGAGACTGATTACTCTGCAATGAGCTGGCGAGATTTTAGCCGAATTCCTTCTTTAAGACCCTCTAATTTGCGATTTTCAACTTCTGTTAAGCTTTCGTTTCCTCGAGAAATCCGTTTAGGAAGTCCAAAATTCGATTCCGGTTCCATTTTATCGTATCCTAGGCATAATAATAGCTTTACATTCGTTATTTTCTTCTTCTTATTTTTTTTTCAATTTTCTGGGATCATTTAGCGATTTTTGTTGTCGTGAGCCGGTTCTGTGCGGAAGGGTATGACGCAGATTACTCCGGAGATGGTTAACTTATTAAAAACAATTATTTCAACAGTTTTAGCTATAATTTACGTAAACGGTCGCGACACGAGTACTTTCCAGGGAGGTCACCCATCCTAGCTCTGGCATCGCGCCAGAACGGTTAACTTCTTGGTTCTGATTGGGCGAGAGCAGTGCCGCGTGTAACGTCCCGAAAATCGAAAAGTCCACATAAACCACATGCATGCAAATTATTAAATTCTTTGGTATTTCATTAAATTATTTTAAAGCATAAAATGTATTTTTATTTTATTAAATTGTGTTTAATTATTTTTATGCATTTTATGCATAATTCATGCATGGTAGAATTTATTCCATACATTTTATAAGTTCATGCATTAAGGTTTTTAAGTTGCATTTCGCTCTTGAACGAGGATCAGAGACCGGAGAATTTTCAAGAAAATTATTTTTATTACACGATTAAGTTCTATTAATTAATACAAGATGTTTTAAAGGTGTTTTTCAAGAATTGAGATTTATTGGGTATTTTTATCTGCAGAATTTTATTTTTACCCGGTAAGCAAATTTTATCGAATCAGGGGACTTTTTGAGGGTTCGGCTAATATTTTCAAAAACTTTTCATCACGAAATATTTTTCGGGAGTGTGTTTGGACTTAATGAGACTACTTTTAAGCTTGTTGGGCTTAAAATCCTTTTTAAATCTTTAATTAGAAACTTATGGCCTATTATATTTTAATTAACTACCTAATAAATCCCTATGGACCCACTACACCTAACATTACCCTCCCCAATCATCCGACACCCTCACTCCCATCTCAACATTTTCATAGACATCCCAGCAGCTGAAAGCACGGCCATTTCCATTCAAGGCGTAATAAAATTCTCCGACTTGATTTCCGACGCTCGTTCTTCGGTTTTCTAGCGAAATATTTTCACCAGGCACGCTCTATATCATTCTTCTGCATCATACACGTTTTATATACTGAGTTTGGTGTTCATGCATGAAAAGTTTCGATCCAAGCTTGTCTATGGAAGATCTTTGATTTTCTTGTGTTTATTGCATTCTTTTTGTTTCAAGTCTCACATTTTCTTGAATTGTGCAAGGAGGCTGCCGTTTTGTTGATGCTAAGGGACTGTTTAGAGCAGGTTAGTGGAGTCATGAGGCTGGTGTAAGGTTCGGTAGGTTTGGAGTGAAGGCCGAGATGTGTAGCGGCTTGGGGTTTCTCGTTTTCTTTGTCTAGATCGGTGGGTAGGTGAAGTCTGGTGGTGCAAGGGCGACTCTAGACCTTGAATAGACTCTGGTGGGTCTGAACCATGGTCTGGAAATGCACGAACGCTGCTGGTCTTGTCCTAGAATCCGCAAGGGAAGAGTTGGACGAGTTGGGTTCGATTGGTGTTGTGGGGAGTGTAGCGATAGGGTGATCTACGCCTGATGCATGAGGCTGATGGCATGGGTGCAGTAGGTTCAGGGGAGCCCTATGGTGGTCTAGGAAAGGCTGAGACGTGCCTGGTTCCATCGGTGTTGGGCTAAGACGCGAGAATAGGGAGGTAGTGTAGTAGGGTAGGCGAAAGGGGAAGAGGCTGATTTCCAGCATCTTGTAAGGCCTGATCGAATGGTTTAAGCGACGGGTCTGGATGTTTATAAGGCCTTTTAAGTGTTTATTAGGTGTGGTAAAATGTTGGGAAAAATACGGTTAAGTTTCGAGTCGATTCGGCTTAAAACCGGGACACCGGTCCAAGTTTTAAAACAATTCAGTTAAGTTATAAAATGGGCTCGAGTTTACGTTTAGGGATGCTTTTAAATATGTTTTGGGATATTTTAAGGAATTTGGTAAGCTTCGGATCAAAATAATGAGTTTTGGATTTATCCGGGATTTAGTCGCAACACGAAACGTTAATTACAGAATTAATTGAAACGCTAGATTTAAGCTTAATTAAATTATGAAAAATTATATTTAAAGTCAAATAATTATAAGAAGTCTAAGTTTTTAATTTGGGAATTTTATGCTAAGGTTTGGTTTAATTCGGGATTAAAGCGCGTTAATATGTTATGTTTAAAAATTAATTTAAAATTCATCGATTTAAGCCAAATAAAAATATGGGAAAATTTTTGTAGGCTTAAATAATTATTTGGGACATGTTAGAGTCAATGGAATTAAGAAAATGTCAAAAACGTGAAATTTTACGTCTAAGGGCAAAATGGTAATTTTTGGGTTTCCAGGGGCAAAATGGTCATTTTGCACCCGGGGTTAGATGTTGGTCCTGGCAGCGCCATGAGCACAAATTTACTATATTTTAAAGTTTTATGCATCATGATCACGATTTTTAAGATTTTATGAAAATATACGTTGCATGCTTGGTTTAAAGGAAAAATTACGTATATGCATGTTTTTATTAAGTGGTGAATATCATGATACGATAGAGCTGATACGATAGAGCTGATACGAAAGTCACAACTAATGAACTGAATTCAGTTAAAAAGAAAATGTTTAAGTTTATGATGACATGATTTAATACGATATGATTTGATACGACATGTTTATATTCATGTTTTAAAGTTTATGAAAGGTATGTTGGCATTATGATTTTACAATACACGTTTATGTTATGCTTTTAAGTTCATGAAAGATATGTTGAGTATGATATTTTTCACTGCTGTGTGCTATGTATATGTACTTGTTATTCCTGGTATAGGTGTGTTGATTCTTTAGACTCACTAGGCGTGTGTGATGCAGGTGAGCTAAATGTTGAGGAGACTATAGGTGCCAAACTCTGAGTAGGCAGACCTGGTGCGATGACACGACCCGAGGACCACATGTTTTCCGCATTACGATTTATGAGATTGAGAGGAAATGAATATTTTCACACGTTGATGATTTTAAGATTTTTATTAGTTTATGTTTTCGTATGATTGTAGATGAGTTTTGTTATTTTTTTACTGTCAAATTATTACGATTATTTTAAATGTTATTTCGAAAATGCGAGCTTTTATTTAAAAAAAATGTCCAGTAGAATTTTAAAAATGAGTGAGACGTTACAGTTGGTATCAGAGCAAGGGCCATGTATAGGGTTGTGCCACCGCCAGTTTCTGCAGCTCAGTCTTCAAGCCTCAAGTCTGTAAGCTTTTATGATTTCAATGTTTTCAATGTTTTACTCATATCACCTGCATGTTAACATGATTTACGCTTTATGATGATTTATTGTATATGTTTAACTGCTTTTATGATTTAAGGATTTACTGTTTTAAAAACTAGATTAAATTGCATGTTGGTTACGTTTGGAATTGGACGTGTCTAAGAATTCGAATATTGGTCTTTAGGAGAAGTGGATAATGATTTGATTATACCGATTTTTAGGTTAGAAGTACTGATGTTCTACTCTTTGGGGTAATAAGTTAATCTTGAAAGTTATGAATGCTTTTGGGACTTGTAGAATTTCTTAGAAATTATTGATAGTTCGTGGTTGCTAGTTGAATTAATTTTTGATGAATCCATACAAGGATTAATGATTCGAAAACTACGACGATCTTTGTAAGTATAAAAACGTTGAATTTATTTAGGATGCATGCTCTACCTAATGGGACCTAAGGATTTAATTGAATTGATTGAGAATTTAAAGGACCTAATTGTAATAACCAATAATTGAGGACCTGAGTGCAACAATAAAATTCTAAGGGACTATTTCGAATTTACCAAACTTTGGGACTAAATTTTTAGTTTTGAGAATTTTAAGGTTTAATGAGGCCAAGTCGAAAATTTTATGGAAAAAAAATGCAAATTTCGAGGAGTTATAAAGCCAAAATTGTAATCTTTGACAATTTTAAGGACCAAATTGTAAATTTTGAAATTTTGAGGATTAAAATTCGAACTTTTGAGGAACACTTGGGTAAAATCAGTAATTTTCCAGGTTATGAGAATTGATCTTGGGTCTAATAAAGTTAAGATTATTGAATTTTATGTTACGAGAAACCTATAAAATGGGATTAGGAACGCCAAGAACTTATGGGTAATTTTTGGATTCTCGAGATTAAGAACAAATTCGGATAATATTCGAGGAAAGTAAGAACTAATTTTGAAATTTTTAAGAAATTTAGGGATTTGTTTAGCAGTAAGTGAGAATTGAATGGTTTAAATGATAAGACTTTTCGGTTATTTGAGCTTGAAGAGATAATTAGAACTTGGTTAAAATCTGGGTTATAATGTAATAAGGAATGACAATCAAGGGCATTGTAGGATGATTCAATATTGGGCTTGAAAATCTAAATGTTAATGGAATAAGACAATGGAAAAAAATTAAGAATTTAGAGTGATAACAATTTAAGGTAAAGTGATCATTTAGTCAAGTTACAAGATTAGACATTAAGTTAACTTATTTTTGAGGACTTAAGGTTTGATGTAGCATAAGTTTTAATCATGATCTTAAGAGTTAAAATTATATCTTTGTTGGAATTTAAATTTTTCTAGAAAGTTGGGTATGTTTGATGGTTAGGTTACTCGATAGATGCATGTAAGAATTGAGGTAGACACCTCGTCTTGAGGAATTTTTGGTAAGTTATTAAGAAACTTGAGAATAAGTGAATATGTGTGTTGGAATTATGTTATCTAATACTATTTGGGTCGCGTAAGCTTGAATTTTAAGTTTATGGAATACGTGTTCATACGGAAATTTTGGGTGAAAAAATAATAATAATAATAATAAAAAAGAATTAGTTGTGTTCAACATAAGTTATCAATTAATGAATATTAAGATTTTTATAGAGTGAGAAATCTAAAAAGCTTGATATGGGGATTCTAGAACTCTATGGAGTATAAGTGAAGTTGATTTATTAGAGTTAGTCTAAGGCTCCCATGGGATGACTTAATAAGTTTTATACGCTAGTATGTATGAAGCATTGAGAATACATAAGAATGCAACATTCATTTCAACGAGGAAAGTCCAAGGGCCTTAAGCCTCAACTAAATTGTAATTGGGAAGAAAATAGTTTAAGCATGTGATTGATGATAGAAGTGTTTTATTAATTAGGTAGAAGTTCGATAGTTTTATGGATTAACGCTACTCGAATTTAAAGATTTGCAACAATTTAATATTTGGGATGTACTTGTAAATAATTAAGTTACGTAAGTTTGGTGCTATAAGATAAAGATTCGATTCAAGGATCTTAGGCGAATATCATTATGGGTTTGAGATAAGGTTTAACTTTTAAGTGTATCACCGAAGATATAAGTCGATCAGTAAAATCTTGGTGTTAAGATTTCTTAAGTTGCATAAATGATAATGTAATAAGTTGATGAACATTACGGGTATAGTATAAGAAAAGTAAGACGCAATAAAATTCGAACTGCCATTTCTAATATTGGGAAGTTTGAGAAAAGTCGGAATTTGAGGCCTGAGTAGAATAGAACTAAGTCGCAATAAGTCGTTCTAGGTTGCAATTCGCAAATAAGGATTTCATTAGGCAAAATAATTAGGATTGAGGAGACATAAGTACATCATAAGATTTATTATTTTATTACAGTAGCGCAGCGGAAACGTGGAATATTGAGATTCTAGAATTAAGAGTCTAAACTTTGGGATTATCAAGGATAAGCGAATTTCGCGGACGAAATTCAATTTAAGAGGGGAAGATTGTAACGTCCCGAAAATCGGAAAGTCCACGTAAACCACATGCATGCAAATTATTAAATTCTTTGGTATTTCATTAAATTCTTTTAAAGCATAAAATGTATTTTTATTTTATTAAATTGTGTTTAATTATTTTTATGCATTTTATGCATAATTCATGCATGGTAGAATTTATTCCATACATTTTATAAGTTCATGCATTAAGGTTTTTAAGTTGCATTTCGCTCTCGAACGAGGATCAGAGACCGGAGAATTTTCAAGAAAATTATTTTTACTACACGATTAAGTTCTATTAATTAATATAAGATGTTTTAAAGGTATTTTTCAAGAATTGAGATTTATTTGGTATTTTTATCCGCAGAATTTTATTTTTACCCGGTAAGCAAATTTTATCGAATCGGGGGATTTTTTGAGGGTTCGGCTATATATTTTCAAAAACTTTACACAACGAAATATTTTTCGGGAGTGTGTTTGGACTTAATGAGACTACTTTTAAGCTTTTTGGGCTTAAAATCCTTTTTAAATCTTTAATTAACAACTTATGGCCTATTATGTTTTAATTAACTACATAATAAATCCCTAAGGACCCACTACACCTAACATTACCCTCCCCAATCAGCCGACACCCTCAATCCCATCTCAACATTTTCATAGAAATCCCAGCAGCTGAAAGCACGGCCATTTCCATTCAAGGCGTAAGAAAATTCTCCGACTTGATTCCCGACGCTCGTTCTTCGGTTTTCTTGCGAAATATTTTCACCAGGCACGCTCTATATCATTCTTCTGCATCATACACGTTTTATATACTGAGTTTGGTGTTCATGCATGAAAAGTTTCGATCCAAGCTTGTCTATGGAAGATCTTTGATTTTCTTGTGTTTATTGCATTCTTTTTGTTTCAAGTCTCACATTTTCTTGAATTGTGCAAGGAGGCTGCCGTTTTGTTGATGCTAAGGGACTGTTTAGAGCAGGTTAGTGGAGTCATGAGGCTGGTGTAAGGTTCGGTAGGTTTGGAGTGAAGGCCGAGATGTGTAGCGGCTTGGGGTTTCTCGTTTTCTTTGTCTAGATCGGTGGGTAGGTGAAGTCTGGTGGTGCAAGGGCGACTCTAGACCTTGAATAGACTCTGGTGGGTCTGAACCATGGTCTGGAAATGCACGAACGCTGCTGGTCTTGTCCTAGAAGCCGCAAGGGAAGAGTTGGACGAGTTGGGTTCGATTGGTGTTGTGGGGAGTGTAGCGATAGGGTGATCTACGCCTGATGCATGAGGCTGATGGCGTGGGTGCAGTAGGTTCAGGGGAGCCCTATGGTGGTCTAGGAAAGGCTGAGACGTGCCTGGTTCCATCGGTGTTGGGCTAAGACGCGAGAATAGGGAGGTAGTGTAGTAGGGTAGGCGAAAGGGGAAGAGGCTGATTTCCAGCATCTTGTAAGGCCTGATCGAATGGTTTAAGCGACGGGTTTGGATGTTTATAAGGCCTTTTAAGTGTTTATTAGGTGTGGTAAAAAGTTGGGAAAAATACGGTTAAGTTTCGAGTCGATTCGGCTTAAAACCGGGACACCGGTCCAAGTTTTAAAACAATTCAGTTAAGTTATAAAATGGGCTCGAGTTTACGTCTAGGGATGCTTTTAAATATGTTTTGGGATATTTTAAGGAATTTGGTAAGCTTCGGATCAAAATAATGAGTTTTAGATTTATCCGGGATTTAGTCGCAACACGAAACGTTAATTACAGAATTAATTGAAACGCTAGATTTAAGCTTAATTAAATTATGAAAAATTATATTTAAAGTCAAATAATTATAAGAAGTCTAAGTTTTTAATTTGGGAATTTTATGCTAAGGTTTGGTTTAATTCGGGATTAAAGCGCGTTAATATGTTATGTTTAAAAATTAATTTAAAATTCATCGATTTAAGCCAAATAAAAATATGGGAAAATTTTTGTAGGCTTAAATAATTATTTGAGACATGTTAGAGTCAATGGAATTAAGAAAATGTCAAAAACGTGAAATTTTACGTCTAAGGACAAAATGGTAATTTTTGGGTTTCTAGGGGCAAAATGGTCATTTTGCACCCGGGGTTAGATGTTGGTCCTGGCAGCGCCATGAGCACAAATTTACTATATTTTAAAGTTTTATGCATCATGATCACGATTTTTAAGATTTTATGAAAATATACGTTGCATGATTGGTTTAAAGGAAAAATTACGTATATGCATGTTTTTATTAAGTGGTGAATATCATGATGTTTTTGAAGGATGGGAGTTGGTTGTGACTGACGATGTATATGTATACGATGATAGGATTGGAGATATCGTGAGGGAAAAGGCCCTAGAGGGAGCCCGTTTACGGGAGAAGGCCCCAGAGGGAGCCCGACGATCGTATTTCCATTGACATGATATGAGATATGATGAGCTGAGGCCAAGGCTCAGTGGACGGGTAATGCTGTCGCTGATGTCCCCGCCGCCGGGTACCACGGTTTTATAGATGGATCCATCGATAGAGCTGATACGATAGAGCTGATACGAAAGTCACAACTAATGAACTGAATTCAGTTAAAAAGAAAATGTTTAAGTTTATGATGACATGATTTATTACGATATGATTTGATACGACATGTTTATATTCATGTTTTAAAGTTTATGAAAGGTATGTTGGCATTATGATTTTACAATACACGTTTATGTTATGCTTTTAAGTTCATGAAAGATATGTTGAGTATGTTATTTTTCACTACTGTGTGCTATGTATATGTACTTGTTATTCCTGGTATAGGTGTGTTGATTCTTTAGACTCACTAGGCGTGTGTGATGCAGGTGAGCTAAATGTTGAGGAGACTATAGGTGCCGAACTCTGAGTAGGCAGACCTGGTGCGATGACACGACCCGAGGACCACATGTTTTCCGCATTACGATTTATGAGATTGAGAGGAAATGAATATTTTCACACGTTGATGATTTTAAGATTTTTATTAGTTTATGTTTTCGTATGATTGTAGATGAGTTTGGTTATTTTTTTACTGTCAAATTATTACGATTATTTTAAATGTTATTTCGAAAATGCGAGCTTTTATTTAAAAAAAATGTCCTGTAGAATTTTAAAAATGAGTGAGACGTTACAGTTGGTATCAGAGGAAGGGCCATGTATAGGGTTGTGCCACCGCCAGTTTCTGCAGCTCAGTCTTCAAGCCTCAAGTCTCGAAGCTTTTATGATTTCAATGTTTTCAATGTTTTACTCATATCACCTGCATGTTAACATGATTTACGCTTTATGATGATTTATGGTATATGTTTAACTGCTTTTATGATTTAAGGATTTACTGTTTTAAAAACTAGATTAAACTGCATGTTGGTTACGTTTGGAATTGGACGTGTCTAAGAATTCGAATATTGGTCTTTAGGAGAAGTGGATAATGATTTGATTATACCGATTTTTAGGTTAGAAGTACTGATGTTCTACTCTTTGGGGTAATAAGTTAATCTTGAAAGTTATGAATGCTTTTGGGACTTGTAGAATTTCTAAGAAATTATTGATAGTTCGTGGTTGCTAGTTGAATTAATTTTTGATGAATCCATACAAGGATTAATGATTCGAAAACTACGACGATCTTTGTAAGTATAAAAACGTAGAATTTATTTAGGATGCATGCTCTACCTAATGGGACCTAAGGATTTAATTGAATTGATTGAGAATTTAAAGGACCTAATTGTAATAGCCAATAATTGAGGACCTGAGTGCAACAATAAAATTCTAAGGGACTATTTCGAATTTACCAAACTTTGGGATTAAATTTTTAGTTTTGAGAATTTTAAGGTTTAATGAGGCCAAGTCGAAAATTTTATGGAAAAAAATGCAAATTTCGAGGAGTTATAAAGCCAAAATTGTAATCTTTGACAATTTTAAAGACCAAATTGTAAATTTTGAAATTTTGAGGATTAAAATTCGAACTTTTGAGGAACACTTGGGTAAAATCAGTAATTTTCGAGGTTATGAGAATTGATCTTGGGTCTAATAAAGTTAAGATTATTGAATTTTATGTTACGAGAAACCTATAAAATGGGATTAGGAACGCCAAGAACTTATGGGTAATTTTTGGATTCTCGAGATTAAGAACAAATTCGGATAATATTCGAGGAAAGTAAGAACTAATTTTGAAATTTTTAAGAAATTTAGGGATTTGTTTAGCAGTAAGTGAGAATTGAATGGTTTAAATGATAAGACTTTTCGGTTATTTGAGCTTGAAGAGATAATTAGAACTTGGTTATAATCTGGGTTATAATGTAATAAGGAATGACAATCAAGGGCATTGTAGGATGATTCAATATTGGGCTTGAAAATCTAAATGTTAATGGAATAAGACAATGGAAAAAAATTAAGAATTTAGAGTAATAACAATTTAAGGTAAAGTGATCATTTAGTCAAGTTACAAGATTAGACATTAAGTTAACTTATTTTTGAGGACTTAAGGTTTGATGTAGCATAAGTTTTAATCATGATCTTAAGAGTTAAAATTATATCTTTGTTGGAATTTAATTTTTCTAGAAAGTTGGGTATGTTTGATGGTTAGGTTACTCGATAGATGCATGTAAGAATTGAGGTACACACCTCGTCTTGAGGAATTTTTGGTAAGTTATTAAGAAACTTGAGAATAAGTGAATATGTGTGTTGGAATTATGTTATCTAATACTATTTGGGTCGCGTAAGCTTGAATTTTAAGTTTATGGAATACGTGTTCATACGAAAATTTTGGGTGAAAAAATAATAATAATAATAATAAAAAGAATTAGTTGTGTTCAACATAAGTTATCAATTAATGAATATTAAGATTTTTATCGAGTGAGAAATCTAAAAAGCTTGATATGGGGATTCTAGAACTCTATGGAGTATAAGTGAAGTTGATTTATTAGAGTTAGTCTAAGGCTCCCATGGGATGACTTAATAAGTTTTATACGCTAGTATGTATGAAGCATTGAGAATACGTAAGAATGCAACATTCATTTCAACGAGGAAAGTCCAAGGGCCTTAAGCCTCAACTAAATTGTAATTGGGAAGAAAATAGTTTAAGCATGTGATTGATGATAGAAGTGTTTTATTAATTAGGTAGAAGTTCGATAGTTTTATGGATTAACGCTACTCGAATTTAAAGATTTGCAACAATTTAATATTTGGGATGTACTTGTAAATAATTAAGTTACGTAAGTTTGGTGCTATAAGATAAAGATTCGATTCAAGGATCTTAGGCGAATATCATTATGGGCTTTAGATAAGGTTTAACTTTTAAGTGTATCACCGAAGATATAAGTCGATCAGTAAAATCTTGGTGTTAAAATTTCTTAAGTTGCATAAATGATAATGTAATAAGTTGATGAACATTACGGGTATAGTATAAGAAAAGTAAGACGAAATAAAATTCGAACTGCCATTTCTAATATTGGGAAGTTTGAGAAAAGTCGGAATTTGAGGCATGAGTAGAATAGAACTAAGTCGCAATAAGTCGTTCTAGGTTGCAATTCGCAAATAAGGATTTCAATAGGCAAAATAATTAGGATTGAGGAGACATAAGTACATCCTAAGATTTATTATTTTATCACAGTAGCGCAGCGGAAACGTGGAATATTGAGGTTATAGAATTAAGAGTCTAAACTTTGTGATTATCAAGGATAAGCGAATTTCGCGGACGAAATTCAATTTAAGGGGGGAAGATTGTAACGTCCCGAAAATCGGAAAGTCCACGTAAACCACATGCATGCAAATTATTAAATTCTTTGGTATTTCATTAAATTCTTTTAAAGCATAAAATTTATTTTTATTTTATTAAATTGTGTTTAATTATTTTTATGCATTTTATGCATAATTCATGCATGGTAGAATTTATTCCATACATTTTATAAGTTCATGCATTAAGGTTTTTAAGTTGCATTTCGCTCTCGAACGAGGATCAGAGACCGGAGAATTTTCAAGAAAATTATTTTTATTACACGATTAAGTTCTATTAATTAATATAAGATGTTTTAAAGGTATTTTTCAAGAATTGAGATTTATTTGGTATTTTTATCCGCAGAATTTTATTTTTACCCGGTAAGCAAATTTTATCGAATCGGGGGATTTTTTGAGGGTTCGGCTAATATTTTCAAAAAATTTACACCACGAAATATTTTTCGGGAGTGTGTTTGGACTTAATGAGACTACTTTTAAGCTTGTTGGGCTTAAAATCCTTTTTAAATCTTTAATTAACAACTTATGGCCTATTATATTTTAATTAACTACATAATAAATCCCTAAGGACCCACTACACCTAACATTACCCTTCCCAATCAGCCGACACCCTCAATCCCATCTCAACATTTTCATAGAAATCCCAGCAGCTGAAAGCACGGCCATTTCCATTCAAGGCGTAAGAAAATTCTCCGACTTGATTCCCGACGCTCGTTCTTCGGTTTTCTTGCGAAATATTTTCACCAGGCACGCTCTATATCATTCTTCTGCATCATACACGTTTTATATACTGAGTTTGGTGTTCATGCATGAAAAGTATCGATCCAAGCTTGTCTATGGAAGATCTTTGATTTTCTTGTGTTTATTGCATTCTTTTTGTTTCAAGTCTCACATTTTCTTGAATTGTGCAAGGAGGCTGCCGTTTTTTTTGATGCTAAGGGACTGTTTAGAGCAGGTTAGTGGAGTCATGAGGCTGGTGTAAGGTTCGGTAGGTTTGGAGTGAAGGCCGAGATGTGTAGCGGCTTGGGGTTTCTCGTTTTCTTTGTCTAGATCGGTGGGTAGGTGAAGTCTGGTGGTGCAAGGGCGACTCTAGACCTTGAATAGACTCTGGTGGGTCTTAACCATGGTCTGGAAATGCACGAACGCTGCTGGTCTTGTCCTAGAAGCCGCAAGGGAAGAGTTGGACGAGTTGGGTTCGATTGGTGTTGTGGGGAGTGTAGCGATAGGGTGATCTACGCCTGATGCATGAGGCTGATGGCGTGGGTGCAGTAGGTTCAGGGGAGCCCTATGGTGGTCTAGGAAAGGCTGATACGTGCCTGGTTCCATCGGTGTTGGGCTAAGACGCGAGAATAGGGAGGTAGTGTAGTAGGGTAGGCGAAAGGGGAAGAGGCTGATTTCCAGCATCTTGTAAGGCCTGATCGAATGGTTTAAGCGACGGGTCTGGATGTTTATAAGGCCTTTTAAGTGTTTATTAGGTGTGGTAAAAAGTTGGGAAAAATACGGTTAAGTTTCGAGTCGATTCGGCTTAAAACCGGGACACCGGTCCAAGTTTTAAAACAATTCGGTTAAGTTATAAAATGGGCTCGAGTTTACGTCTAGGGATGCTTTTAAATATGTTTTGGGATATTTTAAGGAATTTGGTAAGCTTTGGATCAAAATAATGAGTTTTGGATTTATCCGGGATTTAGTCGCAACACGAAACGTTAATTACAGAATTAATTGAAACGCTAGATTTAAGCTTAATTAAATTATGAAAAATTATATTTAAAGTCAAATTATTATAAGAAATCTAAGTTTTTAATTTGGGAATTTTATGCTAAGGTTTGGTTTAATTCGGGATTAAAGCGCGTTAATATGTTATGTTTAAAAATTAATTTAAAATTCATCGATTTAAGCCAAATAAAAATATGGGAAAATTTTTGTAGGCTTAAATAATTATTTGGGACATGTTAGATTAAATGGAATTAAGAAAATGTCATACGTCTAAGGGCAAAATGGTAATTTTTGGGTTTCTAGGGGCAAAATGGTCATTTTGCACCCGGGGTTAGATGTTGGTCCTGGCAGCGCCATGAGCACAAATTTACTATATTTTAAAGTTTTATGCATCATGATCACGATTTTTAATATTTTATGAAAATATACGTTGCATTCTTGGTTTAAAGGAAAAATTACGTATATGCATGTTTTTATTAAGTGGTGAATATCATGATGTTTTTGAAGGATGGGAGTTGGTTGTGACTGACGATGTATATGTATACGATGATAGGATTGGAGATATCGTGAGGGAAAAGGCCCTAGAGGGAGCCCGTTTACGGGAGAAGGCCCCAGAGGGAGCCCGACGATCGTATTTCCATTGACATGATATGAGATATGATGAGCTGAGGCCAAGGCTCAGTGGACGGGTAATGCTGTCGCTGATGTCCCCGCCGCCGGGTACCACGGTTTTATAGATGGATCCATCGATAGAGCTGATAAGATAGAGCTGATACGAAAGTCACAACTAATAAACTGAATTCAGTTAAAAAGAAAATGTTTAAGTTTATGATGACATGATTTAATACGATATGATTTGATACGACATGTTTATATCATGTTTTAAAGTTTATGAAAGGTATGTTGGCATTATGATTTTACAATACACGTTTATGTTATGCTTTTAAGTTCATGAAAGATATGTTGAGTATGATATTTTTCACTGCTGTGTGCTATGTATATGTACTTGTTATTCCTGGTATAGGTGTGTTGATTCTTTAGACTCACTAGGCATGTGTGATGCAGGTGAGCTAAATGTTGAGGAGACTATAGGTGCCGAACTCTGAGTAGGCAGACCTGGTGCGATGACACGACCCGAGGACCACATGTTTTCCGCATTACGATTTATGAGATTGGGAGGAAATGAATATTTTCACACGTTGATGATTTTAAGATTTTTATTAGTTTATGTTTTCGTATGATTGTAGATGAGTTTGGTTATTTTTTTACTGTCAAATTATTACGATTATTTTAAATGTTATTTCGAAAATGCGAGCTTTTATTTAAAAAAAATGTCCAGTGGAATTTTAAAAATGAGTGAGACGTTACAGTGCGTGTTGCACCCCTTTTCGTGTTTTTCTATTTTTGATTACTTGTTGACAGACTATTTTCGACTCAAATCATCTGAATCTCGATTGGGACCAGATAAGACATGTGAAAGCAACGTAGCTCGGACACTGCCGGATTTGGACAAAATTGAAACCTAATTTGATTGAAACGGGCAAACGAACGTGACTCATTACTCCGCAATGAGCTGGCGAGATTTTAGCCGAATTCCTTCTCTAAGACCCTCTAATTTGCGATTTTCCGCTTCTGTTAAGCTTCCGTTTCCTCGAAAAATCCGCTTAGGAAGTCCGAAATTCGATTCCGGTTCCATTTTATCGTATTCAGGCATAATAATAGCTTTACATTCGCTATTTGCTTTTTCTTATTTTTTTCTATTTTCTGGGAACATTTAGCGATTTTTGTTGTCTTGAGCAGGTTTCGTGCGGAAGGGTATGACGCATATTACTCCGGAGATGGCTAACTCGTTAAAAAAAATTATTTCAACTGCTTTATCCATAATTTACGTATACGGTCGTGACACGAGGACTTACCAGGGAGGTCACCCATCCTAGCTCTGCCATCGCGCCAGAACGCTTAACTTCATGGTTCTGATTGGGCGAGAGCAGTGCCGCGTGTTGTCCATCGCCGCCTGCTCTACACGTACTCGAGGGATATAAGAATAAAAATCCCACTCAATGTCGGGTGCGATCATACCAGCACTAATGCACCGGATCCCATCAAAACTCCGAAGTTAAGCGTGCTTTGCCGAGAGCAGCACTAGGATGGGTGATCCCCTGGAAAGTCCTCGTGTTGCACCCCTTTACGTGTTTTTCTATTTTTGATTACTTGTTGACAGAAGATTTTCGGCTTAAATAATCTGAATCTCGATTAGGATTAGATAAGACATGTGAAATCAACGTAGCTCAAGCACTACCGGATTTGGACAATATTGTAGCCTAATTTGATTGTAAACGGGCAAACGAACAAGACTCATTACTCCACAAGAAGCTGGCGAGATTTTAGCCGAATTCCTTCTCTTGGACCCTCTAATTTGCGATTTTCCGCTTTTGTTAAGCTTTCGTTTCCTCGAGAAATCCGCTTAGGAAGTTCGAAATTCTATTTCGGTTCCATTTTATTGTATCTCACGCATAATAATATCTTTACATTCACTATTTTCTTCTTCTTATTTTTTTTTCTCTTTTCTAGGAACATTTAGCAATTTTTTTTGTCGTGAGCCGGTTCTGTGCAGAATGGTATAACGCAAATTACTCCGGAGACGGTTAACTCATTAAAAACAATTATTTCGATTGTTTTAGCCATAATTTACGTAAACGGTCGCGACACGTGGGCTGCCAGGGAGGTCACCCATCCTCGCTCTGCCATCGCGCCAGAACGCTTAACTTCATGGTTCTGATTAGGCGAGAGTAGAGCCGCGTGTTTTCTATCACCGCCCGCACGTACTCGAGGGATATAAGAATAAACATCCCACTCAATGTCGGGTGTGATCATACCTGCACTTATGCACCGAATCCCATCAAAACTCCGAAGTTAAGCGTGCTTGGTCAAGAGCAGTACTAGGATGGGTGAACCCCTTGGAATTCCTCGTGTTGCACCCCTTTCTATTTTTGATTACTTGTTGACAGACGATTTTCGGCTCAAATCATCTGAATCTCGATCGGGACCAGATAAGACATGTGAAAACAACGTAGCTCGGACACTGCCGGATTTGGACAAAATTGCCGGCTAATTTGATTGTAAACGGGCAAACGAACGAGACTTATTACTCCGCAATGAGCTGGCGAGATTTTAGCCGAATTCTTTCCCTAAGACACTCTAATTTGCGATTTTTCGTTTCTGTTAAGCTTCTGTTTCCTCGAGAAATCCGTTTAGGAAGTCCAAAATTCGATTCCGATTCTATTTTATCGTATCCCATGTATAATAATAGCTTTACATTCGCTATTTTCTTCTTCTTATTTTTTTTCTATTTTCTGTGAACATTTAGCGATTTTTGTTGTCGTGAGCCGGTTCGGTGCAGAAGGGTATGACGCAGATGACTCCGGAGACGGTTAACTCATTGAAAACAATTATTTCGACTGTTTTAGCTATAATTATGTAAACGGTCGCGACACAAGTACTTCCAAGGGAGGTCACCCATCCTAGCTCTGTCATCGCGCCAGAACGCTTAAATTCATGGTTCTGATTGGGCGAGAGCAGTGCCGCGTGTTGTCCATCGCCGCCAGCTCCACACGTACTCGAGGGATATAAGAATAAACATCCCACTCAATGTCGGGTGCGATCATACCAGCACTAATGCACCGGATCCCATCAGAACTCCGATGTTAAGCGTGCTTGGACGAGAGCAGTACTAGGATGGGTGACCCTCTAGGAAGTTCTCGTGTTGCACCCCTTTTCGTGTTTTTCTATTTTTGATTACTTGTTGACAGATGATTTTCGGCTCAAATCATCTGAATCACGATCGTGATCAGATAAGACATGTGAAATCAACGTAGCTTGGGCACTGCCGGATTTGGAAAAAATTGAAGCCTAATTTGATTGTAAACGGGCAAACGAACGAGACTCATTACTCCGCAATGAGCTGGCGAGATTTTAGCCGAATTCCTTCTCCAAGACCCTCTAATTTGCGTTTTTTTCGCTTTTGTTCAGCTTCCGTTTCTTCTAGAAATCTGCTTACGAAGTCTGAAATTCGATTTCGGTTCCATTTTATCGTATTCCAGGCATAATAATAGCTTTACATTCGCTATTTTCTTCTTCTTATTTTCTTTTCTATTTTCTGGGAACATTTAGCGATTTTTGTTGTCTTGAGCAGGTTTCGTGCTGAAGGGTATGACGCATATTTCTCCGAAGACGGTTAACTCGTTAAAAACAATTATTTCAACTGTTTTATCCATAATTTACATAAACGGTCGTGACACGAGGACTTCCAGGGAGGTCACCCATCCTATCTCTGCCATAGCGCCAAAACGCTTAACTTCATGGTTCTGATTGGGCGAGAGCAGTGCCGCGTGTTGTCCATTGCCGCCCGCGCCACACGTACTCGAGGGATATAAGAATAAACATCCCACTCAATGTCGGGAGCGATCATACCAGCACTAATGCACTGGATCCCATCAGAAATCTGAAGTTAAGCATGCTTGGGCGAGAGCAGTATTAGGATGGGTGTCCCCCTGGGAAGTCCTCGTGTTACACCGTTTTTTGTGTTTTTCTATTTTTGATTACTTGTTAACAGACGATTTTCGGCTCAAATCATCTGAATCTTGATCGAGACCAGATAAGAAATGTGAAATCAACGTAGCTCGGACACTGTCGGATTTGGACAAAATTGTAGCCTAATTTGATTGTTAACGGTCAAACGAACGAGACTCATTACTCCGCAATGAGCTGGCGAGATTTTAGCCGAATTCCTTCTCTAAGACTCTCTAATTTGTTATTTTTCGTTTCTATTAAGCTTCCGTTTCCTCAAGAAATCCGCTTAGGAAGTTCTAAATTCGATTCCGGTTCCATTTTATCGTATCCCAGGCATAATAATAGCTTTACATTCGCTATTTTCTTTTTCTTATTTTTTTCTATTTTTTGGGAACATTTAGCGATTTTTGTCGTCGTGAGCCGGTTCTGTGCGGAAGGGTATAACGCAGTACTAGGATGGGTGACCCCCTGGGAAGTCCTCGTGTTGCACCTCTTTTCGTGTTTTTCTATTTTTGATTACTTGTTGACAGACGATTTTCGGCTCAAATCATCTGAATCTCGATCGGGACCAGATAAGACATGTGAAAACAACGTAGCTCGGACACTGCCGGATTTGGACAAAATTGCAGGCTAATTTGATTGTAAACGGGCAAACGAACGAGACTCATTCTCCGCAATGAGCTGGCGAGATTTTTGCCGAATTCTTTCCCTAAGACACTCTAATTTGCGATTTTCCGTTTCTGTTAACCTTCGGTTGCCTCGAGAAATCCGTTTAGGAAGTCCGAAATTCGATTCCGGTTCCATTTTATCGTATCCCATGTATAATAATAGCTTTACATTCGCTATTTTCTTCTTCTTATTTTTTTTCTATTTTCTGTGAACATTTAGCGATTTTTGTTGTCGTGAGCCGGTTCGGTGCAGAAGGGTATGACGCAGATGACTTCGGAGACGGTTAACTCATTAAAAACAATTATTTCGACTGTTTTAGCTATAATTATGTAAACGGTCGCGACACAAGGACTTCCAAGGGAGGTCACCCATCCTAGCTCTGTCATCGCGCCAGAACGCTTAAATTCATGGTTCTGATTGGGCGAGAGCAGTGCCGCGTGTTGTCCATCGCCGCCATCTCCACACGTACTCGAGGGATATAAGAATAAACATCCCACTCAATGTCGGGTGCGATCATACCAGCACTAATGCATTGAATCCCATCAGAACTCCGAAGTTAAGCGTGCTTGGACGAAAGCAGTACTAGGATGGGTGACCCTCTGGGAAATTCTCGTGTTGCACCCCTTTTCGTGTTTTTCTATTTTTGATTACTTGTTGACAGACGATTTTCGGCTCAAATCATCTGAATCTTGATCGAGACCAAATAAGAAATGTGAAATCAACGTAGCTCGGACACTGCCGGATTTGGACAAAATTGTAGCCTAATTTGATTGTTAACGGTCAAACGAACGAGACTCATTACTCCGCAAAGAGCTGGCGAGATTTTAGCCGAATTCCTTCTCTAAGACTCTCTAATTTGTGATTTTCCGCTTCTGTTAAGGTTCCGTTTCCTCAAGAAATTTGCTTAGGAAGTTCTAAATTCGATTCTGGTTCCATTTTATCGTATCCCAGGCATAATAATAGCTTTACATTCGCTATTTTCTTCTTCTTATTTTTTTTTCTATTTTTTGGGAACATTTAGCGATTTTTGTCGTCGTGAGCCGGTTCTGTGCGGAAGGGTATGACGCATATTACTGCGGTGACGGTTAACTCATTAAAAACAATTATTTTGACTGTTTTATCCATAATTTACGTAAACGGTCACGGCACGAGGACTTCCAAGAAAGGTCACCCATCCTAGCTCTGCCATCGCGCCAGAACGCTTAACTTCATGGTTCTGATTGGGCGAGAGCAGTGCCGCGTGTTGTCCATCGCTGCCCACTCCACACGTACTCGAGGGATATAAGAATAAACATCCCACTCAATATCGGGTGCGATCATACCTGCACTTATGCACCGGTTCCTATCAGAACTCCTAAGTTAAGCGTGCTTGGGTGAGAGCAGTACTATGATGGGTGAACCCCTGGGAAGTCCTCGTGTTACAACCCTTTTCGTGTTTTTCTATTTTTGATTACTTGTTGACAGACGATTTTCGGCTCAAATAATCTGAATCTCGATCAGGATTAGATAAGACATGTGAAATCAACGTAGCTCAAGCACTGCCGGATTTGGACAAAATTGTAGCCTAATTTGATTGTAAACTGGCAAACGAACGAGACTCATTACTCCACAAGAAGCTGGCGAGATTTAGGCGAATTCCTTCTCTAGGACCCTCTAATTTGCGATTTTCCGCTTTTGTTAAGCTTTCGTTTCCTCGAGAAATCCGTTTAGGAAGTCCGAAATTCGATTCCGTTTCCATTTTATCGTATCCCAAGCATAATAATAGCTTTACATTTGCTATTTTATTCTTCTTATTTTCTTTTCTATTTTCTTGGAAAATTTAGCTATTTTTGTTGTCGTGAGTCGGTTCTGTGCGGAAGGGTATGACGTAGATTACTCCGGAGACGGTTAACTCATTAAAAACAATTATTTCGACTGTTTTAGCTTTAATTTATGTAAACGGTCGCGACACAAGGACTTCCAAGGGAGGTAACCCATCATAGCTCTTTCATCGCGCCAGAACGCTTAACTTCATGGTTCCTATTGGGCGAGAGCAGTGCCGCGTGTTGTCTATCGCCGCCCGCTCCACACGTACTCGAGGGATATAAGAATAAACATCCCACTCAATGTCGGGTGCGATCATACCAGCACTAATGCACCGGATCCCATCAGAACTCCGAAGTTAAGCGTGCTTGGGCGAGAGCAGTACTAGGATGGGTGACCCCCTTGGAAGTCCTCGTGTTGCACCCCTTTTCGTGTTTTTCTATTTTTGATTACTAGTTGACAGACTATTTTCGGCTCAAATCATCTGAATCTCGATTAGGACCAGTTAAGACATGTGACAACAACGTAGCTCGGACACTGCCGGATTTGAACAAAATTGTAGGCTAATTGGATTGTAAACGGGCAAACGAACGAGACTCATTACTCCACAATGAGCTAGCGTGATTTTAGCCGAATTCTTTCACTAAGACACTCTAATTTGCGATTTTCCGCTTCTGTTTCCTCGAGAAATCCGTTAAGGAAGTCCGAAATTCGATTCCGGTTCCATTTTATCGTATCCCGGGCATAATAATAGCTTTACATTCGCTATTTTCTTCTTCTTATTTTTTTCTATTTTCTGTGAACATTTAGCAATTTTGTTGTCGTGAGCCGGTTCGGTGCATAAGGGCATGTCGCAGATGACTCCGGAGGCGTTTAAGTCATTAAAAATAATTATTTCGACTGTTTTAGCTATAATTATGTAAACGGTCGCGACACAAGGACTTCCAAGGGAGGTCACCCATCCTAGCTCTGTCATCGCGTCAGAACGCTTAAATTCATGGTTCTGATTGGGCGAAAGCAGTGCCGCGTGTTGTCCATCGCCGCCCGCGCCACACGTACTCGAGGGATATAAGAATAAACATCTCACACAATGTCGGATGCGAACATACCAGCAGTATTGCACCGGATCCCATCAGAACTCCAAAGTTAAGCGTGCTTTGGCGAGACCAGTACTAGGATGGGCGACACCCTGGGAAGTCCTTGGTTGCACCTCTCTCCGTGTTTTTCTATTTTTGATTACTTGTTGACAAAAGATTTTTGGCTCAAATCATCTGAATCTCGATCGGGACCAGATAAGACATGTGAAATCAACGTAGCTCGGGTACTGCCGGATTTGGACAAAATTTTAGGCTAATTTGATTGTAAACGGGCAAACGAACAAGACTCTTACTCCGCAATGAGCTGGCGAGATTTTAGCCGAATTCCTTCCCTAAGACCCTCTAATTTGCGATTTTCCGCTTCTGTTAAACTTCCGTTTCCTCGAGAAATCCGCTTAGGAAGTCCGAAATTCGATTCCGGTTCCATTTTATCGTATTCGAGGCATAATAATAGCTTTACATTCGCTATTTTCTTCTTTTTATTTTTTTTCTATTTCTGGGAACATTTAGCGATTTTTGTTGTCGTGAGCCGGTTCTGTGCGGAAGGGTATGACGCAGATCACTCCGGAGATGGTTAACTCATTAAAAACAATTATTTCGACTATTATAGCCATAATTTACGTAAACGTTCGCGACACGAGGACTTCCAGGGGAGGTCACCCATCCTAGCTCTGTCATCGCGCCAGAATGCTTAACTTCATGGTTCTGATTGGGTAAGAGCAGTGCCGCGTGTTGTCCATCGCCGCCCGCTCCACACGTACTCGAGGGATATAAGAATAAACACCCCACTCAATTTCGGGAGCGATCATGCCAGCACTAATGCATCGGATCCCATCAAAACTCCGAAGTTAAGCGTGCTTGGACGAGACCAGTACTAGGATGGGCGACCCCCTGGAAATTCCTCGGGTTGCACCGATTTTCGTGTTTTTCTATTTTAGATTACTTGTTGACAGACGATTTTTGGCTCAAATCATCTGAATTTCGATCGGGACCAGATAAGACATGTGAAATCAACATAGCTTAGGCACTACCGGATTTGGAAAAAATTGTAGGGTAATTTGATTGTAAACGGGCAAACGAACGAGTCTCTTACTCCGCAATGAGCTGGCGAGATTTTAGCCGAATTCCTTCTCTAAGACCCTCTAATTTGCGATTTTCCGCTTTTGTTAAGTTTCCGTTTCCTCGAGAAATCCTTTTAGGATGTCCGAAATTCGATTCCGGTTATATTTTATCGTATCCAAAGCATAATAATAGACTTACATTCGCTATTTTCTTCTTATTATTTTTTTTCTATTTTCTGGGAACATTTAGCGATTTTTGTTGTCATGAGACGGTTCTATGCGGAAGTGTATGACGCAGATTACTCTGGAGATAGTTAACTCATTAAAAACAATTAAAAACAATTATTTCGACTGTTTTAGATATAATTTACGTAAAATGTCTCGACACGAGGACTTTTCAGGGAGGTCGCCCATCCTAGCTCTGCCATCGCACCAGAATGCTTAAATTAATGGTTCTGATTGGGCGACAGCAGTGCCGCGTGTTGTCCATCGCCGTTCGCGCACCATGTACTCTAGGGATATAAGAATAAACATCCCACTCAATGTCGGGTACGATCATACCAGCACAAATGCACCGAATCCCATCAGAACTCCGAAGTTAATCGTGCTTGGGCGAGAACAGTACTAGGATAGGTGACCCCGTGGGAAGTCCTCGTGTTGCACCCTTTTTCGTGTTTTTCTATTTTTGATTACTTGTTGACAGACGATTTTCGGCTCAAATCATTTGAATAACGATCGGGACCAGATAAGACATGTGAAATCAACGTAGCTCGGGCACTGCCGGATTCGGACAAAATTGTAGCCTAATTTGATTGTAAACGGGCAAACGAACGAGACTCAATACTCCGCAACGAGGTGGCGAGTATTAGACGAATTCCTTCTCTAAGACCCTCTAATTTGCGATTTTCCGCTTCTGTTTCCTTGAGAGGAAGTTCTAAATTCGATTCCGGTTCCATTTTATTGTATCCCAGGCATAATAATAGCTTTACATTCGCAATTTTTTTCTACTTAAATTTTTTTCTATTTACTGGGAACATTTAGCGATTTTTGTTGTCTTGAGGGTTCTGTGGGGAAGGGTATGACGCAGATTACTCCGGAGACGGTTAACTCATTAAAAACAATTATTTCGATTGTTTTATCCATAATTTAAGTAAACGGTCGCGACACGAGGACTTCCCAGGGAGGTCACCCATCCTAGCTCTGCCATCGCGCCAGAACGCTTAACTTCATGGTTCTGATTAGGCAAGAGCAGTGCCGCGTGTTCTCCATCTCCGCCGCTCCACACGTTCTCGAAGGATATAAGTATAAACATCCCACTCAATTTCGGGTGCGATCATACCAGTACTAATGCACCGGATCCAATCAGAACTCCGAAGTTAAGCATGCTTGGGCAAGAGCAGTACTAGGATGGGTGACCCCCTTGGAAGTCCTCGTGTTGCACCCCTTTTCGTGTTTTTCTATTTATGATTACTTGTTGACAGACGATTTTGGGCTCAAATCATCTGAATCTCGATCGGGACCAGATAAGACATGTGAAATCAACGTAGTTCGGGCACTGCCGGATTTGGACAAAATTTTATCTTAATTTGATTGTAAACGGGCAAACGAACGAGACTCATTACTCCGCAATGAGCTGGCGAGATTTTAGCCGAATTCCTTCTTTAAGACCCACTAATTTGCGATTTTCCGCTTTTGTTAAGCTTCCGTTTCCTCGAGAAATCCCCTTAGGAAGTCCGAAATTCGATTCCGGTTCCATTTTATCGTATCCGAGGCATAATAATAGCTTTACATTCGCTATTTTCTTCTTATTATTTTTTTTTCAATTTTCTGGGAATATTTAGCGATTTTTGTAAACGTGAGCCGGTTCTGTGCGGAATGGTATGACGCAGATTACTCCGGAGATGGTTATTTCATTAAAAACAATTTTTTCGATTGTTTTAGCCATAATTTACGTAAACGATCGCGACACGAGGACTTCTTAGGGAGGTCACCCATCCTAGCTCTACCATCGCGCCAGAAAGCTTAACTTCATGGTTCTGATTGGGCGAAAGCAGTGCCGCGTGTTGTCCATCATCATCCGCTCCACACGTACTCGAGGGATATATAAGAATAAACATCCCACTCAATGTCGGGTGCGATCATACCAGCACTAATGCATCGGATCCCATCAGAACTCCGAAGCTAAGCGTGCTTGGGCGAGGGCAGTATTAGGATGGGTGACCCCCGGGGAAATCCTCGTGTTGCACCCTTTTTCGTGTTTTTCTATTTTTGATTAATTAGTAACGGACGATTTTTGGCTCAAATCTTCAAAATCTCGATCGGATCAGATAAGACATGTGAAATCAAAGTAGCTCGGGCACTGCCGGATTTGGACAAAATTGTAGCCTAATTTGATTGTAAACGGACAAACGAACGAGACTCATTACTCTGCAAGGAGCTGGTGAGATTTTAGCCAAATTCCTTCTCTACTCATTACTCTGCAATGAGCTGGTGATATTTTAGCCGAATTCCTTCTCTAAGACCCTCTAATTTGCAATTTTCCGCTTCTGTTAAGCTTCCGTTTCCTCGAGAAATCCGTTTAGGAAGTCCGAAATTCGATTCCAGTTACATTTTATCGTATTCCTGGCATAATAATAGCTTTACATTCGCTATTTTCTTCTTCTTATTTTTTTCTATTTTTTGGGAACATTTAGCGATTTTGTTGTCGTGAGCCGGTTTTGTGCGGAAGGGTATGACGTAGATTACTCCGGAGATGGTTAACTCAATAAAAACCATTTTTTCGACTCTTTTAGCTATAATTTACGTAAACGGTTGCGACACGAGGACGTCACAGGGAGGTCACCCATCCTCGCTCTGCCATCGTGCCAGAACGCTTAACATCATGGTTCCGATTGTGCGAGAGCAGTGCCGCGTCTTGTCCATAGCCGCCCGCTCTACACGTACTCGAGGGATATAAGAATAAACATCCCACTCAATGTCGGGTACGATCATACCAGCACTAATTCAATAGATCCCATCAGAACTCCGAAGTTAAGCGTGTTTGGGCGAGACCTGAACTAGGATGGGTGACCCCCTGGGAAGTTCTCGTGTTGCACCCCTTTTCGTGTTTTTCTATTTTTGATTACTTGTTGACAGACGATTTTCGGCTCAAATCATCTGAATCAACGAAGCTCGGGCACTGCCGGATTTGGACAAAATTGTAGCCTAATTTGATTGTAAACGGGCAAACGAACGAGACTCATTACTCGGCAATTAGCTGGCGAGATTTTTGCCGAATTCCTTTTCTAAGACCCTCTAATTTGCGATTTTCCGCTCTTATTAAGCTTCCGTTTCCTCGAGAAATTCGCTTAGGAAGTCCGAAATTCGATTCCGGTTCCATTTTATCGTATCCCAGGCATAATAATAGCTTTACATTCGCTATTTTCATCTTCTTATTATTTTTTCTATTTTCTGGGAATATTTAGCGATTTTTGTAAACGTGAGCCGGTTCTGTGCGGAAGGGTATGACGCAGATTACTCTAGAGACGGTTAACTCATTAAAAACAATTATTTCGACTGTTTAAGCTATAATTTACGTAAACGGTCGCGGCACGAGGACTTCCCAGGGAGGTCACCCATCCTAGCTCTGCCATCACGTTAGAACGCTTAACTTAGTGATTCTGATTGGGCGAGAGAAGTGCCGCGTGTAGTCCATCGCCGCCCGCGCCACACGTACTTCAGGGATATAAGAATAAACATCCCCACTCAATGTTTGTTGTGATCATACCAGCACTAATGCACCGGATCCCATCAGAAATCCGAAGTTAAGCGTGCTTGGGCGAGACCAGTACTAGGATGGGTGACCCCCCTGGGAAGTCCTCTTGTTGCATGCCTTTTCGTGTTTTTCTATTTTTGATTAATTGTTGACGGACGATTTTCGGCTAAGAACATCTGAATCTCGATCAGGACAAGATAAGACATGTGAAATCAACATAGCTCGAGAACTGCAGGATTTGGACAAAATTGTAGCCTAATTTGATTGTAAACGGGCAAACGAACGAGACTCATTACTCCGCAATGAGCTGGCGAGATTTTAGCTAGATTCCTTCTCTAAAACCCTCTAATTTGCGATTTTCCGCTTCTGTTAAGCTTCCGTTTCCTCGAGAAATCCGCTTAGGAAGTCAGAAATTCGATTCCGGTTCCATTTTATCGTATCTCAGGCATAATAATAGCTTTACATTCGCTATTTTCTTCTTCATATTTTTTTTCCTATTTTCTAGGAACATTTAGCGATTTTTGTTGTCGTGAGCCGGTTCTGTGCGGAAGGGTATGACGTAGATTACTCCGGAGACGGTTAACTCATTAAAAACAATTATTTCGACTGTTTTAGCTATAATTTACGTAAACGGTCGCGACACGAGGACTTCCTGGGGAGGTCACCCATCCTAGCTCTGCCATCGCGCCAGAACACTTAACTTCATGGTTCTGATTGGGCGAGAGCAGTGCCGCGTTTTGTCCATCGCCGCCCGCGCCACACGTACTCGACGGATATAAGAATAAACATCCCACTCAATTTCGTGTGCGATCATACCAGCACTAATGCACCGGATCCCATCAGAACTCCGAAGTTATGCGTGATTGGGCGAGACAACTATTAGGATGGGTGACCCTCTGGGAAGTCCTCGTGTTGCATGCCTTTTCATGTTTTTCTATTTTTGAGTAATTGTTGACTGACGATTTTCGGCTCAAAACATCTGAATCTCGATCGGGACAAGATAAGACATATGAAATAAACGTAGCTCGAGCACTGCCGGATTTGGACAAAATTGTAGGCTAATTTGATTGTAAACGGGCAAACGAACGAGACTCATTACTCCGCAAAGAGCTGGCGAGATTTTAGCCGAATTCCTTCTCTAAGACCCTCTAATTTGCGATTTTTCGATTCTGTTAAATTTCTGTTTCCTTGAGAAATCCGCTTGGAAAGTCCGAAATTCGATTCTGGCTTAATTTTATCGTATCCCAAGCATAATAACATCTTTACATTCGCTATTTTCTTCTTCTTATTTTATTTCTATTTTCTGGGAACATTTAGCGATTTTTATTTTCTGGAGCCGGTTCTGTGCGGAAGGGTATGATGCAGATTACTCCAGAGTTGGTTAACTCATTAAAAGCAAATATTTCGACTGTTTTAGCTATAATTTACGTAAACGGTCGCGACACGAGGAGTTCCTAGGGAGGTCACCCATCCTAGCTTTGCCATCGCGCCAGAACGCTTAACATCATGGTTCTGATTGGGCGAGAGCAGTGCCGCGTGTTGTCCATCTCCGCCCGCGCCACACGTACTCGAGGTATATAAAAATAAACATCCCACTCAATGTCGGGTGCGATCATACCAGCACTAATTCACCGGATCCCATCAGAACTCCAAAGTTAAGCGTGCTTGGGCGAGACCAGCACTAGGATGGGTGACCCCCTGGGAAGTCCTTGTGTTGCCACTCCTTTTCGTGTTTTTCTATTTTTGATTACTTGTTGACAAACGATTTTCGGATCAAATCATCTGAATCTCGATCGGGACCGGATAAGAGATGTTAAATCAACGTAGCTCGGGCACTGCTGGATTTGGACAAAATTTTAGCCTAATTTGATTGTAAAAAGGCAAACGAACGAGACTCATTACTCCGCAATGAGCTGGCAAGATTTTAGCCGAATCCCTTCTTTAAGACCCTCTAATTTGCGATTTTCCGCTTCTGTTAAGCTTCTGTTTCCTCGAGAAATCAGCTTTGGAAGTCCGAAATTCGATTTCGGTTCCATTTTATCGTATCCCAGGGATAATAATAGCTTTACATTCGCTATTTTCTTATTCTTATTTTTTTCTATTTTCTTAGAACATTTAGCAATTTTTGTTGTCGTGAGCCGGTTCCGTGCGGAAGGGTATGACGCAGATTACTCCGGAGACGGTTAACTCATTAAAAACAATTATTTCGACTGTTTTAGCCATAATTTACGTAAACGGTCGCGACACGAGGACTTCCCAGGGAGGTCACCCATCTTAGCTCTGCCATCGTGCCAGAACGCTTAACTTCATGGTTATGATTGGGCGAGAGCAGTGCCGCGAGTTGTCCATCGCCGCCCGCTCCACATGTACTCGAGGGATATAAGAATGAACATCCCACTCAATGTCGGGTGCGATCAAACCAACACTAATGCACCGGATCCCACCAGACATCTGAAGTTAAGCGTGGTTGGGCGAGAGCAGTACTAGGATGGGTGACCCCCTAGGAAGTCCTCGTGTTGCACCCCTTTTCGTGTTTTTCAATTTTTTATTACTTGTTGACAGAAGATTTTCGGCTCAAATCAACTGAATCTCGATCGGGACCAGATAAGACATGTGAAATCAACGTAGCTCGGGCACTGCCGGATTTGGACTAAATTGTAGCCTTATTTGATTGTAAACGGGCAAACGAACGAGACTCATTACTCCGCAATGAGCTGACGAGATTTTAGCCAAATTCCTTCTCTAAGACCATCTAATTTGCGATTTTCCGCTTCTGCTAAGCTTCCGTTTCCTCGAGAAATCCGCTTTGGAAGTCCGAAATTCGATTTCGGTTCTATTTTATCGTATCCCAGGTATAATAATAGCTTTACATTCGCTATTTTCTTATTCTTATTTTTTTCTATTTTCTTAGAACATTTAGCGATTTTTGTTGTCGTGAGCTGGTTCTGTGCGGAAAGGTATAACGCAGATTACTCCGGAGACGGTTAACTCATTAAAAACAATTATTTCGACTGTTTTAGCCATAATTTACGTAAACGGTCGTGACACGAGGGCTTCTAAGGGAGGTCACGCATCCTAGCTCTGCCATCGTGCCATAACGCTTAACTTCATGGTTATGATTGGGCGAGAGCAGTGCCGCGAGTTGTCCATCGCCGCCCGCTCCACATGTACTCGAGGGATATAAGAATGAACATCCCACTCAATGTCGGGTGCGATCAAACCAACACTAATGCACCGGATCCCATCAGACATCTGAAGTTAAGCGTGGTTGGGCGAGAGCAGTACTAGGATGGGTGACCCCCTGGAAAGTCCTCGTGTTGCACCCCTTTTCGTGTTTTTCAATTTTTTATTACTTGTTGACAGAAGATTTTCGGCTCAAATCAACTGAATCTCGATCGGGACCAGATAAGACATGTGAAATCAACGTAGCTCGGGCACTGCCGGATTTGGACTAAATTGTAGCCTTATTTGATTGTAAACGGGCAAACGAACGAGACTCATTACTCCGCAATGAGCTGACGAGATTTTAGCCAAATTCCTTCTCTAAGACCATCTAATTTGCGATTTTCCGCTTCTGCTAAGCTTCCGTTTCCTCGAGAAATCCGCTTTGGAAGTCCGAAATTCGATTTCGGTTCTATTTTATCGTATCCCAGGTATAATAATAGCTTTACATTCGCTATTTTCTTATTCTTATTTTTTTCTATTTTCTTAGAACATTTAGCGATTTTTGTTGTCGTGAGCTGGTTCTGTGCGGAAGGTATAACGCAGATTACTCCGGAGACGGTTAACTCATTAAAAACAATTATTTCGACTGTTTTAGCCATAATTTACGTAAACGGTCGTGACACGAGGGCTTCTAAGGGAGGTCACGCATCCTAGCTCTGCCATCGTGCCATAACGCTTAACTTCATGGTTATGATTGGCGAGAGCAGTGCCGCGAGTTGTCCATCGCCGCCCGCTCCACATGTACTCGAGGGATATAAGAATGAACATCCCACTCAATGTCGGGTGCGATCAAACCAACACTAATGCACCGGATCCCATCAGACATCTGAAGTTAAGCGTGGTTGGGCGAGAGCAGTACTAGGATGGGTGACCCCCTGGAAAGTCCTCGTGTTGCACCCCTTTTCGTGTTTTTCAATTTTTTATTACTTGTTGACAGAAGATTTTCGGCTCAAATCAACTGAATCTCGATCGGGACCAGATAAGACATGTGAAATAAACGTAGCTCGGGCACTGCCGGATTTGGACTAAATTGTAGCCTTATTTGATTGTAAACGGGCAAACGAACGAGACTCATTACTCCGCAATGAGCTGACGAGATTTTAGCCAAATTCCTTCTCTAAGACCATCTAATTTGCGATTTTCCGCTTCTGCTAAGCTTCCGTTTCCTCGAGAAATCCGCTTTGGAAGTCCGAAATTCGATTTCGGTTCTATTTTATCGTATCCCAGGTATAATAATAGCTTTACATTCGCTATTTTCTTATTCTTATTTTTTTCTATTTTCTTAGAACATTTAGCGATTTTTGTTGTCGTGAGCTGGTTCTGTGCGGAAGGGTATAACGCGGATTACTCCGGAGACGGTTAACTCATTTAAAACAATTATTTCGACCGTTTTAGCCATAATTTACGCAAACGGTCGCGACACGAGGACTTCTCAGGGAGGTCACGCATCCTAGCTCTGCCATCGTGCCAGAACGCTTAACTTCATGGTTATGATTGGGCGAAAGCAGTGCCGCGAGTTGTCCATCGCCGCCCGCTCCACATGTACTCGAGGGATATAAGAATGAACATCCCACTCAATGTCGGGTGCGATCAAACCAACACTAATGCACCGGATCCCATCAGACATCTGAAGTTAAGCGTGGTTGGGCGAGAGCAGTACTAGGATGGGTGACCCCCTGGGAAGTCCTCGTGTTGCACCCCTTTTCGTGTTTTTCAATTTTTTATTACTTGTTGACAGAAGATTTTCGGCTCAAATCAACTGAATCTCGATCGGGACCAGATAAGACATGTGAAATCAACGTAGCTCGGGCACTGCCGGATTTGGACTAAATTGTAGCCTTATTTGATTGTAAACGGGCAAACGAACGAGACTCATTACTCCGCAATAAGCTGACGAGATTTTAGCCAAATTCCTTCTCTAAGACCATCTAATTTGCGATTTTCCGCTTCTGTTAAGCTTCCGTTTCCTCGAGAAATCCGCTTTAGAAGTCCGAAATTCGATTTCGGTTCCATTTTATCGTATCCCAGGGATAATAATAGCTTTACATTCGCTATTTTCTTATTCTTATTTTTTTCTATTTTCTTAGAACATTTAGCGATTTTTGTTGTCGTGAGCTGGTTCTGTGCGGAAGGGTATAACGCAGATTACTCCAAAGACGGTTAACTCATTTAAAACAATTATTTCGACTGTTTTAGCCATAATTTACGCAAACGGTCGCGACACGAGGACTTCTCAGGGAGGTCACGCATCCTAGCTTTGCCATCGCGCCAGAACGCTTAACTTCATGGTTCTGATTGGGCGGGAGCAGTGCCGCGGGTTGTCCATCGCCGCCCGCTCCACACGTATTTGAGGGATATAAGAATAAACATCCCACTCAATGTCGGGTGCGATCTTACCAACACTAATGCACCGGATCTTATCAGAACTCCGAAGTTAAGCGTGCTTGGGCGAGAGCAGTACTAGAATGGGTGACCCCCTGGGAAGTCTTCGTGTTGTACCCCATTTCGATTTTATCGTATCCCAGGCATAATAATAGCTTTACATTCGCTATTTTCTTCTTCTTATTTTTTTTTCTATTTTCTGGGAACATTTAGCGATTTTTGTTTTCGTGAGCCGGTTCTGTGCCGAAGGGTATGACGCATTACTCCAGAGTTGGTTAACTCATTAAAAGCAATTATTTCGACTGTTTTAGCCATAATTTACGTAAATGGTCGTGACACGAGGACTTCCCAGGGAGGACACCCATCCTAGCTCTGCCATCGTGAGCCGGTTTTGTGCGGAAGGGTATGACGCATATAACTTCAGAGTCGGTTAACTCATTAAAAACAATTATTTCGACTGTTTTAGCCATAATTTACATAAATGGTCGCGACACGAGGACTTCTCAGAGAGGTCACCCATCCTAGCTCTGCCACCGCGCAAGAACGCTTACTTCATGGTTTTGATTGGGCAAGAGCAGTGCCGCGTGTTGTCCATTGCCGCCCGAGCCTCACGTACTCGAGGGATATAAGAATAAACATCCCACTCAATGTCGGGTGCGATTATACCCGCACTAATGCACCGGATCCCATCAGATCTCCGAAGTTAGGCGTTCTTAGGCGAGAGCAGTACTAGGATGGGTGACCCCCTGGGAAGTACTCGTGTTGCCCCTTTTCGTGTTTTTCTATTTTTTATTACTTGTTGAAACGATTTTCGGCTCAAATCATCTGAATCTCGATCGGGATAAGATAAGACATGTGAAATAAACGTAGCTCGGGCACTGCCGGATTTGGACAAAATTGTAGTCTAATTTGATTGTAAACGGGCAAACGAACGAGACTTATTACTCCGCAATGAGCTAAAGAGATTTTAGCCGAATTCCTTCTCTAAGACCCTCTAATTTGCGATTTTCCGCTTCTTTTAAGCTTTCGTTTCCTCGAGAAATCCGCTTAGAAATTTTGAAATTTGATTCCGGTTCCATTTTATCGTATCCCAGGCATAATATTAGCTTTACATTCGCTATTTTCTCCTTCTTATTTTTTTTCTATTTTCTGGGAACATTTAGCGATTTTTGTTGTCGTGAGCCTGTTCTGTGCCGAAGGGTATGACGCAGATTACTCCAGAGTTGGTTAACTCATTAAAAGCAATTATTTCAACTGTTTTAGCCATAATTTACGTAAATGCTCGTGACACGAGGACTTCCCAGGGAGGACACCCATCCTAGCTCTGCCATCGTGCCAGAACGCTTAACTTCATGGTTCTGATAGGGCGAGAACAGTGCCGCGTGTTGTACATCTCCGCCCGCTTCACACGTACTCGAGAGATATAAGAATAAACATCCTAATCAATGTCGGGTGCGATCATACCAGCACTAATGCACCGGATTCAATCAGAACTCAGAAGTTAAGCGTGCTTGGGCGAGAGCAGTACTAGGATGGGTGACCGACCCCCTGGGAAGTCCTTGTGTTGCGCCCCTCTTCGTGTTTTTCTATTTTTGATTACTTGTTGACAGACGATTTTCGGCTCAAATCACCTGAATCTCGATCGGGACCAGATAAGACATGTGAAATCAACGTAGCTCAGGCACTGCCGTATTGGACAAAATTGTAGCCATAATTTGATTGTAAACGGGCAAACGAACGAGACTCATTATTCCGCAATGAGCAGACGAGATTTTAGCCGAATTCTTTCTCTAAGACCGTCTAATTTGCGATTTCCGCTTCTGTTAAAGCTTCCGTTTCCTACGAGAAATCCGCTTAGGAAGTTCGAAATTCGATTCAGGTTCCATTTTATCATATTCCAGGCATAATAATAGCTTTACATTCGCTATTTTCTTCTTCTTATTTTTTTTCTATTTTCTGGGAACATTTAACGATTTTGTTGTCGTGAGCCGGTTCTGTGCGGAAGGGTATGACGCAGATTACTCCGGAGACGGTTAACTCATTAAAATATATATTTCGACTGTTTAGTTAAAATTTACGTAAACGGTCGCGACACGAGGACTTCCCAGGGAGGTCACCCATCCTAACTCTGCCATCGCGCCAGAACGCTTAACTTCATGGTTCTGATTGGTCGAGAGCCGTGCCGCGTGTTGTCCATCGCCGCCCGCTCCACAGGTACTCGATGAATTTAAGAATAAACATCCCACTCAATGTCGGGTGCGATCATACCAGCACCAATGCACCGGATCCCATCAGAACTCCGAAGTTAAGCGTGCTTGGGCGAGAGCAGTACTAGGACGGGTGATCCCCTGGGAATTCCTCGTGTTGCACCCCTTTTCGTTTTTTATATTTTGATTACTTGTTGACAAATGATTTTCGGCTCAAATCATCTGAATCTCGATCAAGACCAGATAAGACATGTGAAATCAACGTAGCTCGGACACTGCGGGATTTGGACAAAATTGTAGCTTAATTTTATTGTAAACGGGCAAACGAACGAGACTCCGCAATGGGCTGGCGAGATTTTAGCCGAATTCCTTTTCTAAGACCCTCAAATTTGCTATTTTCCGCTTCTGTTAAGTTTCCGTTTCCTCGAGAAATCCGCTTAGGAAGTCCCAAATTCGATTGCGGTTCCATTTTATCGTATCCCAAGCATAATAATAGCTTTACATTCGCTATTTTCTTATTACTATTTTTTTTTCTATTTTCTGGAAACATTTAGCGATTTTTGTTGTCGTGAGCCAGTTCTGTGCGAAAGGATATGACGCAGATTACTCCGGAGACGGTTAACTCATAATTTACATAAACGGTCGCGACACGAGGACTTCCCAGGGAGGTCACCCATCCTAGCTCTGCCATCACGCCAGAACGCTTAACTTCATGTTATGATTGGGCGAGAGCAGTGTCGCGTGTTGTCCGTCGCCGCCCGCTCCACACGTACTCGAGAGATATAAGAATAAACATACCACTCAATGTCGGGTGCGATCATACAAGCACCAATGCACCGGATCCCATCAGAACTACGAAGTTAAGCGTTCTTGGACGAGAACAGTACTAGGATGGGTGACCCCCTGGGAAGTCCTCGTGTTGCACCCCTTTTCGTGTTTTTCTATTTTTGATTACTTGTTGACAGAACAATTTTGGGCTCAAATCATCTGAATCTCGATCGGTACCAGATATGACATGTGAAATCAACGTAGCTCGGGCACTGCCGAATTTGGACAAAATTGTAGCCAAATTTGATTTTAAACAGGCAAACGAACGAGACTCATTATTACGCAATGAGCTGGCGAGATTTTAGCCAAATTCCTTCTCTAAGACCCTCTAATTTGCGATTTTCCGCTTCTGTTAAGTTTCCTTTTAGCCAAATTCCTTCTCTAAGTCCGAAATTCAATTCCGGTTCCATTTTATCGTATCTCAGGCATAATAATAGCTTTACGTTTGCTATTTTCTTTTTCTTATTTTTTTTCTATTTTCTGGAAACATTTAGCGATTTTTGTTGTCGTGAGCCGACTCTGTGCGGAAGGGTATAACGCAGATTACTCCGGAGACGGTTAACTCATTAAAAAATATTATTTCGACTGTTTATCCATAATTTACATAAACGGTCGCGACACGAGGACTTCCCAGGGAGGTCACCCATCCTAGCTCTGGCATCGCGCCAGAACGATTAACTTCATGGTTCTGATTGGTCGAGAGCAGTGCCACGTGTTGTCCATCGCCGCCCGCTTCCACACGTACTCGATGGATATAAGAATAAACATTCCACTCAATGTCGGGTGCGATCATACCAGCACTAATGCACCGGATCCCATCAGAATTCCGAAGTTAAGCGTGCTAGGGCGAGAGCAGTACTAGGATGGGTGATCCCCTGAGAAGTCCTCGTGTTGCACCCCTTTTCGTGTTTTTCTATTTTTGATTACTTGTTGACAGATGATTTTCGGCTCAAATCATCTGAATCTCGATCGGGACTAGATAAGACATGTGAAATGAACGTAGCTCGGGCGCTGCCGGATTTGGACAAAATTGTAGCCATATTTGATTGTAAACAGGCAAACGAACGAGATTCATTACTCCGCAATGAGCTGACGAGATTTTAGCTGAATTCCTTCTCTAATTTGCGATTTTCCGCTTCTGTTAAGCTTCCGTTTCCTCGAGAAATCAGCTTAGGAAGTCCGAAATTTGATTTCGGTTCCATTTATCATATCCCAGGGATAATAATAGCTTTACATTCGCTATTTTCTTATTATTATTTTTTTTCTATTTTCTGGAAACATTTAGCGATTTTTGTTGTCGTGAGCCAGTTCTGTGCGAAAGGGTATGACGCTGATTACTCCGAAGACGGTTAACTCATTAAAAAAAATTATTTCGACTGTTTAGCCATAATTTACGTAAACGGTCGGGACACGAGGACTGCCCAGGGAGGTCACCGATCCTAGCTCTGCCATCGCGCCAGAACGCTTAATTTCATGGTTCTGATTGGGCGGGAGCAGTGCCACGTGTTGTCCATCGCCGCCCACTCCACACGTACTCGAGGGATATAAGAATAAACATCCCACTCAATGTCGGGTGCGATCATACCAGCACTAATTCACCGGATCCAATCAGAACTCCGAAGTTAAGCGTTCTTGGGCGAGAGCAGTACTAGGATGGGTGGACCCCCTGGGAAGTCCTCGTGTTGCACCCCTTTTCGTGTTTTTCTATTTTTGATTACTTGTTGATAGACGATTTTTGGCTCAAATCATCTGAATCTCGATCGGGACTAGATAAGACATGTGAAATCAACGTAGCTCGGGGCACAGCCAGATTTGGAAAAAATTGTAGCCTAATTTGATTGTAAACGGGCAAACGAACGTGACTCATTCTCCGCACTGAGCTGGCGAGATTTTAGCCGAATTTCTTCTCTAAGACGCTCTAATTTGGGATTTTCCGCTTCTGTTAAGCTTCCGTTTCCTCGAGAAATCCGTTTAGGATGTCCGAAATTCGATTCTGGTTCCATTTTATCATATCCCAGGCATAATAATAGCTTACATTCGTTATTTTCTTCTTATTATTTTTTTTCTATTTTCTAGAAACATTTAGCGATTTTTGTTGTCGTGAGTCGGTTCTCTGCGGAAGGGTATGACGCAGATTACTCCGGAGACGGTTAACTCATTAAAAACAATTATTTCGACTGTTTTATCCATAATTTAAGTAAACGGTCGCGACACGAGGACTTCCCAGGGAGGTCACCCATCCTAGCTCTGCCATCGCTCCAGAACGCTTAACTTCATGGTTCTGATTGGGCGAGAGCAGTGCCGCGTGTTGTCCATCGCCGCCCGCTACACACGTACTCGAGGGATATAAGAATAAACATCCCACTCAATTTCGGGTGCGATCATACCCGCACTAATGCACTAGATCCCATCAGAACTCCGAAGTTAAGCTTGCTTGGGCGAGAGCAGTACTAGGATGGGTGACCCCCTGGGAAGTCCTCGTGTTGCGCCCCTTTTCGTGTTTTTTTATTTTTGATTACTTGTTGACAGACGATTTTTGGCTCAAATCATCTGAATCTCGATCGAGACCAGATAAGACATGCGAAATCAAAGTAGCTCGGGCACTGCCGGATTTGGACAAAATTGTAGCCTAATTTGATTGTAAACAGGCAAACGAACGAGACTCATTACTCCGCAATGAGCTAACGAGATTTTAGCCGAATTCCTTCTCTAAAACCCTCTAATTTGCGATTTTTCGCTTCTGTTAAGCTTCCGTTTCCTCGAGAAATCCGCTTAGGTAGTTTGAAATTCGATTCCGGTTCCATTTTATCGTATCCCAGGCATAATAATAGCTTTACATTCGCTATTTTCTTATTCTTATTTTTTTTTCTATTTTCTGGAAACCTTTAGCGATTTTTGTTGTCGTGAGCCAGTTCTGTGCGAAAGGGTATGACGCAGATTACTCCGGAGACCGTTAACTCATTAAAAACAATTATTTTGACAGTTTTAGCCATAATTTACGTAAACCGTCGCGACACGAGGACTTCCCGGGGAAGTCACCCATCCTAGCTCTGCCATTGCGCCAGAACGCTTAACTTCATGGTTCTGATTGGGCGAGAGCAGTGCCGCGTGTTGTCCATCTCCGCCCGCGCCACACGTACTCGAGGTATATAAGAATAAACATCCCACTCAATGTCTGGCGCGATCATACCAGCACTAATGCACCGGATCCCATCAGAACTCTGAAGTTAAGCGTGCTTGGGCGAGAACAGTACTAGGATGGGTAACCCCTTGGGAAGTCCTCATGTTGCACCCCTTTTTGTGTTTTTCGATTTTTGATTACTTGTTGACAGATAATTTTCGGCTCAAATCATCTGAATCTCGATTGGGACCAGATAAGACATGTGAAATCAACGTAGCTCGGGCACTGCCGGATTTGGACAAAATTTTAGCTTAATTTGATTGTAAACGGGCAAACGAACGAGACTCATTACTCCGCAATGAGCTGGCGAGATTTTAGCCGAATTCCTTCTTTAAGACCCACTAATTTACGATTTTCCGCTTCTGTTAAGCTTATGTTTCCTCGAGAAATCCCCTTAGGAAGTCCGAAATTCGATTTCGGATCCATTTTATCGTATCCCAGGCATAATAATATCTTTACATTCGCTATTTCCTTATTCTTATTTTTTTTTCTATTTTCTGGAAACATTTAGCGATTTTTGTTGTCCTGAGCCAGTTCTGTGCGAAATGGTATGACGCAGATTACTCCGGAGACGGTTAACTCATTAAAAACAATTATTTCGACTGTTTAGCCATAATTTACGTAAACCGTCGCGACACGAGGACTTCTCGGGGAGGTCACCCATCCTAGCTCTGCCATCGCGCCAGAACTCTTAACTTCATGGTTCTTATTGGGCGAGAGCAGTGCCGCGTGTTGTCCATCGCCGCGCGCTCCACACGTACTCGAGGGATATAAGAATAAACATCCACTCAATGTCGGGTGCGATCATACCAGCACTAATGCACCGGATCCTATCAGAAGTCCGAAGTTAAGCGTGCTTGGGCGAGAGCAGTACTAGGATGGGTCACCCCCGGGAAGTTGTCACGCCCCGTGTTCGAAGAGCATGTGACATCCGGCATTGTTTTAACAATTAGTTTTAAACAATTACGCCTCGTATCGAAATGACTAAAACCAGTCTTTTTCATAAATAAAACATTGTCTTTACATTGACAATAGAATAAGAATAATCAGAGTTGCAAATGCGAAAACTGAACAAAAGGAAAATAAAGTCTTGATTTCTTGTATCTTGCTCATCGGCAACCATCCCCAGAAGGCTTCTTGTTCCTCCTCATTCAGTTACTCTTCATTTTAATCTGAAATTTGTAAGGGGTGAGTGTTTTGGGAAACACTCAGCAAGTGGGGGTCGATCGATTTCCAATGATACATATAGAACTTAATCTTTAAAACATTTCTTTAACAAACTATCAAATCTTATCACTTTTAACTCATCATAACAGAAACGAAATAAATATGAGACAGAGGTTATCAGAAGATTCAGAGCAGTTCAGAAACAGATCAGAACAATTCTGAACAGAACAGATCGGAACAGACAGAACACTGTTACTCATCTCATTTCCATGGTCAAATTGTCCCCAATATGTTAGTCCTCTAAGGGTTGAGGCCAGAACACGGTTTTATACCCACCGATGGGGGCCAGACAGAACATGGTTTTATACCCACCAATGGGGGCCAGACAGAATTACAATTCTCGTCCCATTTCAAATCGAGTTGTAATAGTGCAACACAGAATTCAAAGTTTACCAGACAGAACTTATCAGAGTTTTCAGATATCAGAGTTTCAGACGGATTCAGCGAAACCAACGAATTTCGAAGCATAGAGGAAAACACATAATCGATCGAAATTTTAAAAGACGGTCATCATGCTGTTTTCAAAAAAAGAGGACACATTCATGCATGTCATAACTTATATATTAAAGATTTAAAAATACAAACGAATATACATATCAAAAACCCACTTACAGTACTCTCGAAGTTACGGTTCGAAATGTGCAGAACTTTGGCGAACGAAACTTGTTGAATTTCGGCCAAGTGATGACCGAACCAGGAGATGATCTTCACAACGATGTGGATAGCAAATCACAGCATTGAAAAGCCGGAACAACTCCTCCTTCTTTCTTCTTGCAAGCGACAGCCGAGAGGTGGTTTTGGAGGGAAAGGAGCCAATTTTTCTTGCTGATTTTTGGGTGTGATTTCTTTAGCATGTTGAGGTGGTATTTATAGGTGAAGTATGGTCTTTTCCCCTCCCCATGACCGAAATATTGGAGCCCAAGCAAGCCATCAATGTGGTCAAGGTTAACTCAAGCATCAAAGGTCACCTTGGTTTACTAAAGAGTCCATTCTTGCACAATAAATTGGTCCAAGCCTCTTAGCTCTTCCCTTAGCTCCCTTTCTTGGTTAACTCAATAGTCATCACTTGTATAATAAGTTTTTCCAAACCTTTAGTTCTTTTAGCTCCTTATTTGGTTAACTCAATGGTCATAAATATGTCCAATCCTTTAGCTCTTCTCCTTGGTTTACTCAAGGGTAATTTCTTGCACATTAAAATTTTCCAATGCTTTAGCTCTCCTCCTAGCTCTATTTTTTTATTCTTTTAGGACAAGAAAGAATGAGCTTCATTGAGCTAAAAGATTGAGCTCATGAGCATGGGGTTTCTTTTCCAAGAATCTTGGAGCTTCCTTGAGCTGAGGGTTTTAGCTTGTGAGGTAAGGGTTTCCTCTTCCGAGTGGCGTACCCTCAATTCTCAAGGTTTTGCATTGCCTCAGCTTCTTTTTGAGCTACTTTTCGAGCTTTTTGAGGTGCTTTGCTTTGAAAAATCCGGGTTCTCACATCCCACCCTCCTTATTGGAAGTTTCGTCCTCGAAACTTGAGTTAGATAAATCTTTAAAAAGTGAGGGTGCCGAGTGCGCATACGTTCTTCAAATTCCCAAGTTGCTTCTCGTTCCATATGATTCGACCATTGTATCTTGACATATGGAATTGTTCGGACATCTCAGCACTTGGTATTTGGTGTTACTTGAATAAGGACTTCTTCATATTTCATTTCCTCGTTCACATTTCCTTTGATTAGTAGCGGTTCAATTTCAAGAATGCTACTTGGATATGAGACATACTTCCTTAGCTGTGAGACATGGAAGACGTTGTAAATCCTTGACATGCCTGGTGGTAAAGCCCGCTGATAAGCTAGGTTTCCCATTTTTCTCAGTATTTCGAAGGGTCCGACATATCTTGGAGTTATCTTTCTAGAATTGCTGAATCGAACCACTCCTTTCATTGGGGAAACTTTAACATAAGCTTTCACACCATTTTCAAACTCCAACGGTCTTCACTTTAAATAAGCCCAGCTCTTTTGTCGATCATGAGCTGCCTTGCGTTTTTCCTTGATAATAGCTACTTTATCAACAATTCAAGTACCATGATAGCTTTCTCTCTGATTTCAATACTTCCATGATAATTATTGTTATCGGCAAATTCAATCAAAGGGGGGTGTTTATTGGAGTCCGAGGTCCATGGCACACGCCCTAAAATATCTTCAATAGTTCGATCCACCGTCTTTGTCTCATGTTTAATTCCTTTTGTGTGAATAGTATTTGAGGCTTTGATGATTGATAAATTTCACACATTTGACACTAAAGAAATTGATTCTCTAGATCTTTGGCTCAAATATAATTGTGGCTAATTCACTATCATGTGTTGGATAATTTTGCTCACATGGTTTTAATTTCATCGATGCATAGGCAATTAATTGCCCTCTTGAATGAGAACACATCACAATCCTCTTTTGATGCATCATTGTAAATTGTGAAATTCTTGCCTTCTTCAGGAAGTACTAATACTAGCGTAGAAACGAGTTTCTTTTTCAAGATCTAAAAACTCTTCTCACATTCTTCACTCTAATTGAATTTAGAGTTCTTCTGAGTGAGCTTGGTGAGCGGAAGAAAATCCTTCAACACATTTTCTTAATAGCCAAATAATCCCGAAAACTTCAAATTTCTATTCCAGTATTCGATCAAGGCCAGTCTATGATTACCTCCACCTTATTGGTGATCCACTGATATGCCCATTTCAGATATTATATGACCGAAGAATGTGACATTTTTTAATCAAAATTCACATTTCTTAAATTTAGTATTTAGTTATTTTTCTCTGAGCATCGGTGGAGCAAGACGAAGATCTTCCTTGCGGTCTTTCTCACTTGTTGAATATACAAGAATGTCTTCAATAAATGCTACCACAAACTTGCCGAGGAATTTTCTTGAACACTCTGTTCATGAGTTCTATGAATGTTGCTGGAGCATTGGTCATGCCAAAAGGTATTATCATGAACTCATAGTGTCCATACCCTTTTCTTTTTAAGGCTGTTTTAGGAATATTCTCTGCCTTGGCCTTCAATTGTGATAGTCTGATCTTAGATAGAGCTTCGAAAAGATCTTAGCTCCTTTTAACTGATAGAAAAGGTCATCTATTCTTAAAAGATGACATTTGTTCTTGATCTCATATAGTACTTTGTCGAATGACACACTATCTTGTACTTTCACCATTCTTCTGTACCAATAAGATTGAATCTCCCCAAGAAGAGGCACTTGGTCTGATTTGTTTTTGTCTAACAAATCTTGGAATCGAACTTTTATCTCCTTGAGTTCAACTGAAGCCATTTGCTAGGGTTCTTTAGATATTGGTGCAGCACGAGCTATAAAGTTACTTTCGAATTCTTTCACGATCTGAGATAATTCAAAGTAACGCTTCCAGAACTCTCGTACCACGGGAATATTTTTATATCTTGAGCTCAATTCCTTCTTTTTCTTCTCTCATTATCGCTAGTTAGACTTCTTAGCCATACTCCATGGCTTTCTAAGTTTGAGAAGCAGAAAGGAAGGATTTTTGTTCCTTATCCTTGCCATAAAATACGATTTATTCTTGGATTGGAGTTTGGAATTCTTACCTCGACCATCTAACACTGCATGATTCTTGTCCAACCAACCAATTCTCAGAATGACGTTGAAATTTACCATAGTACACTAATAAAATCGGCACTGAATATATGCGTATCCATACTTATTGTGTTCTAAATTATCACGATTACTATCTCCAAACATAAAATCAATATATAATCTTAGAACATAACTCCTTATCAGCCTATTGACTTAAGTCCCAATAACCTAGTTAAAATTTCTTTCAACATTGTACGGAAGAAATTAATTCCTCAAACAATTCTTCTTTTACTAAATCTGTCTTTAATCAAAACTATGAGCCTAACATGCTTTAATACAAACAAGCTTCGTTGGATGTCTTTCTCTACAAATCTTTCCCCTATTTTTCTTTTTACTATAAGAAGAGTCATAACCTATTATGCATGCTACACTTCCCTTGATGTCCACCAATATCTCATAACTCTCTTTATTTACCTAAGGTAATGACCTTAATTTCTTAACTTAAGTTATTGTTTCTTAACTTTATTAAATATTCCAAAATCTTACATATTTAAATTTATCGCTTAATAGCCCAAATTTAAATGTCCATACCGTTAATTATTGACATAAAAATCAACTTTTACATCTGAATATCAAACTTATATAATTCTTATCTCATATTTTCATAAATAATTTATTATCCGCGAATCAAACATTTCATCTTAAGTCGGAAGAATTCCCAAATGTAAGTCAACTTATATCAGAGTATTTGTATTCCCTAAAATATAAGTCAAATTATCTTTGATAGGTATGTTCCCAAAATATATTTCAACTTATCTATGTACATTCTCAAAGAAATGTTACACTTTTTTCTTTCATATCATTTAACCATAATACCAGTCTATCCTACTTTATCATCTCTCAACATTACTGTTCTTTTTCCACTACATCCATAGGTGCTTCTTCTTCTTCTTCACATTTTCCACGACAAGGTGCGCAGTCTATCCATTGCACCATGAAGCTTGGCGATGTAACGTTCTTGCTTGCTAGAAAGGTCTTCATGTTGATGACGAGAACGGTTAGCAAGGTTTTTCTAAGTTTCAATCCTTACTATCAACTTTCGATTAAGGGAAACTAGTCATTCCACGTGTAGTGTTAGGGCGAGCTGGCTCTTTGCTCGATCAAGGTGATGGTTGAGATTATGTATATCAGTTTGAAGCAGATTCTTAATCTTTGTGAGTTCTTGTTTATCTTGTTTTCCTCAAGTAATGTTTACGCATGCGAAAGTGCGGCTTGAGCACGAGTACAAGACCATAAATTGAGGTAAAATTTCATAATGGTATCAAAGTAAAGGATAGAAAGGTAAAAAATTTTGATTGAAACAAAGATTTCGTGGAACTTTCTATACTAGAAATTTCAGAATGATTGAAGGAAATAGATTTCGAATTTCTCAAAGAATTTTGGAAAGATTGAGAGTTTGTTTCAGAATGTACTAGGCTTTTGCCAAAATTTGACTTCTTCAAATTTTGTCTGTCAAAATCCCAGCAGGATTATGAACCTGGCGGCTCTGATACCACTTAAATGTCACGCAAAGTGTCTGAAGCGCCTGTGACATCCGGCATTGTTTTAACAATTACTTTAAAATAATTAAGCCTCGTATCGAAATGCCAAAAACCAGTCTTTTTCATAAATAAAACATTGTCTTTACATTGACAATAGAATAAAAATACATCAGAGTTTCAAATGCGGAAACTGAACAAAAGGAAAATAAAGTCTTGATTTCTTGTATCTTGCTCATCGGCTACCATCCCCATAAGGCTTCTTGTTCTTCCTCATTCAGTTGGTCTTCATTTTAATCTGAAATTTGTAAGGGGTGAGTGTTTTGGGAAACACTCAGGAAGTGGGGGTCGATCGATTTCCTATGATACATATAGAACTTAATCTTTAAAACATTTCTTTAACAAACTTTCAAATCTTATCATTTTTAACTCATCATAACAGAAACAAAATAAATATGAGACAGAGGTTATCAGAAGATTCAGAGCAGTTCAGAAACAGATCAGAAAAATTCAGAACAGAACAGATCGGAACAGACAGAACACTGTTACTCATCTCATTTCCATGGTCAAATTGTCCCCAATATGTTAGTCCTCTAAGAGGTGAGGCCAGAACACGGTTTTATACCCACCAATGGAGGAGACAGAACATGGTTTTATACCCACCAATGGGGGCCAGACAGAATTACAATTCTCGTCCCATTTCAAATCGAGTTGTAACAGTGCAACACAGAATTCAAAGTTTACAAGACAGAACGTATCAGAGTTTTCAGATATCAGAGTTTCAGACGGATTCAGCGGAACCAAAGAATTTCGAAGCATAGAAGAAAACACATAATCGATCGAAATTTTAAAAGACGGTCATCATGCTGTTTTCGAAAAAAGAGGACACACATTCATACATGTCATGACTTATATATTCAAGATTTAAAAATACAAACGAATATACATATCAAAAACCCACTTACAATACTCTCGAAGTTACGGTTCGAAATGTGCAGAACTTTGGCGAACGAAACTTGTTGAATTTCGGTCAAGTGATGACCGAACCAGGAGATGATCTTCACAACGATGTGGATAGCAAATCACAGAATTGAAAAGCCGGAACAACTCCTCCTTCTTTCTTCTTGCAAGCGACAGCCGAGAGGTGGTTTTGGAGGGAAATGAGCCGATTTTTCTTGCTGATTTTTGGGTGTGATTTCTTTAGCATGTTGAGGTGGTATTTATAGGTGAAGGATGGACTTTTCCCCTCCCCATGGCCGAAATATTGGAGCCCAAGCAAGCCATCAATGTGGTCAAGGTTAACTCAAGCATCAAAGGTCACCTTGGTTTAGTAAAGAGTCCATTCTTGCACAATAAATTGGTCCAAGCCTCTTAGCTCTTCCCTTAGCTCCCTTTCTTGGTTAACTTAATAGTCATCACTTGTATAATAAGTTTGTCCAAACCTTTAGTTCTTTTAGCTCCTTCTTTGGTTAACTCAATGTTCATAAATATATTCCAATCCTTTAGCTTTTCTCCTTGGTTTACTCAAGGGTAATTTCTTGCACATTAAATTTTTCCAATGCTTTAGCTCTCCTCCTAGCTCTATTTTTTTATTCTTTTAGGACAAGAAAGAATGAGCTTCATTGAGGTAAAAGATTGAGCTCATGAGCATGGGGTTTCTTTTCCAAGAATTTTGGAGCTTCCTTGAGCTGAGGGTTTTAGCTTGTGAGGTAAGGGTTTCCTCTTCCGAGTGACGTACCCTCAATTCTCAAGAGTTTACGTTGCCTCGGCTTCTTTTTGAGCTACTTACCGAGCTTTTAAGGTGCTTTGCTTGAAAAATCCGGGTTCTCACAGAAGTCCTCGTGTTGCACCCCTTTTCGTGTTTTTCTATTTTTGATTACTTGTTGACAGAACGATTTTCGGTTCAAATCATCTGAACCTCGATCGGAACCAGATAAGACATGTGAAATCAACTTAGCTCATGCACTGCCGGATTTGGACAAAATTGTAGCCTAATTTGATTGTAAATGGGCAAACGAACGAGACTCATTACTCCGCAATGAGCTGGCGAGATTTTAGCCGAATTCCTTTTCTAAGACCCTCTAATTTGCGATTTTTTCGCTTTTGTAAGCTTCCGTTTACGCGAGAAATCCGCTTAGGAAGTCCAAATTTTATTCCGGTTCCATTTTATCGTATCCCAGGCATAATAATAGCTTTACATTCGCTATTTTCTTATTCTTATTTTTTTTTCTATTTCTCTCGAAACATTTAGCGATTTTTGTTGTCGTGAGCCGGTTCTGTGCGGAAGGGTATGATGTAGATTACTCTGGAGACAGTTAACTCATTAAAACAATTATTTTGACTGTTTTATCCATAATTTACGTAAATGGTCGCGACACGAGGACTTCCCGGGGTGGTCACCCATCCTAGCTCTGCCATCGCGCCAGAACGCTTAACTTCATGGTTCTGATTGGGCGAGAGGTGTGCCGCGTGTTGTCCATTGCCGCCCGCTCCACACGTACTCGAGGGATATAAGAATAAACATTTCACCCAATTTCGGGTGCGATCATACTAGCACTAATGCACTGGATCCCATCATAACTCCGAAGTTAAGCGTGCTTGGGCGAGACCAGTACTGGGAAGTCCTCGTGTTGCACCCCTTTTCGTGTTTTTCTATTTTGATTGATTACTTGTTGATAGACGATTTTCGGCTCAAATCATCTAAATCTCGATCGTGACCAGATAATACATGTGAAATCAACGTAACTCGGGCACTGCCGGATTTGGACAAAATTGTAGCCTAACTTGATTGTAAACGGGCAAACGAACGAGACTCATTATTCCGCAATGAGCTGACGAGATTTTAGCCGAATTCCTTCTCTAAGACCCTCTAATTTGCGATTTTTCCGCTTCTGTTAAGCTTTCGTTTCTCGAGAAATCCTCTTAGGAAGTTCAAAATTCGATTACGGTTCCAGTTTATCGTATCCCAGGAATAATAATAGCTTTACATTCGCTATTTTCTTCTTCTTATTTTTTTTTCTATTTTCTGGCAACATTAGCGATTTTTGTTGTCGTGAGCCGATTCTGCGCTGAAGGGTATGACGGAGATTACTCCGGAGACGGTTAACTAATTAAAAATAATTATTTCGACTGTTTTAGCCATAATTTACGTAAACGGTCGCGACACGAGGACTTCCCGGGGAGGTCACCCATCCTAGCTCTGCCATCGCGCCAGAATGCTTAACTTCATGGTTCTGATTGGGCTAGAGCAGTGCCGCGTTTTGTCCATCGCCGCCCGCTCCACACGTACTCGAGGGATATAAGAATAAACATACCACTCAATGTCGGTTGCGATCATACCAGCAATAATGCACCGTATCCCATCAGAACTCCAAAGTTAAGCGTGCTTGGGCGGAGAGCAGTACTAGGATGGGTGAACCCCTAGGAAGTCCTCAGTGTTGCACCCCTTTTCGTGTTTTTCTATTTTTGATTAGTTGTTGACATACGATTTTTCGGTTCAAATCATTTGAATCTCGATCGGGACCAGATAAAACATGTGAAATCAACGTAGCTCGGGCACTGCCGGATTTGGACAAAATTGTAGCCTAATTTTTTTGTAAACGGGCAAACGAACGAGACTCATTACTCCGCAATGAGCTGACGAGATTTTAGACGAATTCCTTCTCTAAGATCCTATAATTTGCGATTTTCCGCTTCTGTTAAGCTTCCGTTTCATCAAAAAAATCCGCTTAGAAAGTCCGAAATTCGATTACGGTTCCATTTTATCATATCCCAGGCATTATAGTAGCTTTACATTCGCTATTTTCTTCTTCTTATTTTTTTTTCTATTTTCTGGGAAAATTTAGCGATTTTATTGTCGTGAGACGGTTCTGTGCGGAAGGGTATGACGCAGATTACTCCGGAGAACGGTTAACTCATTAAAAACTATTATTTCGACAGTTTTAGCCACAATTTACGTAAACGGTCGCGACACGAGGACTTCCCAGGGAGGTCAACCATCCTAGCACTGCCATCGCACCAGAACGCTTAACTTCATGGTTCTGATTGGGCGAGAGCATTGCCGCGTGTTGTCCATCGCCGCCCGCTCCACACGTACTCGAGGGATATAAGAATAAACATCCCACTCAATTTCGGGTGCGATCATACCCGCACTAATGCACTAGATCCCATCAGAACTCCGAAGTTAAGCGTGCTTGGGCGAGAGCAGTACTAGTATGGGTGACCCCTAGGAAGTCCTCGTGTTGCGCCCATTTTGGTTTTTTCTATTTTTGATTACTTGTTGACAGACGATTTTCGGCTCAAATCATCTGAATCTCGATCGGGACCTGATAAGACATGTGAAATCAACGTAGCTCGGGCACTGTCGGATTTGGAAAAAATTGTAGCCTAATTTGATTGTAAACGGCAAACGAACGAGACTCATTATTCCGCAATGAGCAGACGAGATTTTAGCCGAATTCTTTCTCTAAGACCGTCTAATTTGCGATTCCGCTTCTGTAAAGCTTCCGTTTCCACAAGAAATCCGCTTAGGAAGTTCGAAATTCGATTCCGGTTCCATTTTATCATATCCCAGGCATAATAATAGCTTTACATTCGCTATTTTCTTCTTCTTATTTTTTTTCTATTTTCTGTGAACATTTAGCGATTTTTGTTGTCGTGAGCCGGTTCTGTGCAGAAGGGTATGATGCAGATTACTTCGTAGACGGTTAACTCATTAAAAACAATTATTTCGACTGTTTTATCCCTAATTTACCTAAACGGTCGCGACACGAGGACTTCCCAGGGAGGTCACTCCATCCTAGCTCTGCCATCGCGCCAGAACGCTTAATTTCATGGTTCTGATTGGGCGAAAGCAGTGCCGCGTGTTGTCCATCGCCGCCCGCTCCACACTTACTCCAGGGATATAAGAATAAACATCCCACTTAATGTCGGATGTGATCATACCATCACTAATGCACCGGATCCCATCAGAACACTGAAGTTAAGCGTGCTTGGACGAGAGCAGTACTAGGATGGGTGACCCCCTGGAATCCTCGTGTTGCTCCCCATTTTCCTGTTTTTTTATTTTTGTTCACTTGTTGACAGACGATTTTCAGCTCAAATCATCTGAATCTAGATCGGTACGAGATAAGACATGTGAAATCAACGTAGCTTCGGGCAATGCCGGATTTGGACAAAATTGTAGGCTAATTTGATTGTAAACGGGGCAAACGAACGAGACTCGTTACTCCGCAATGAGCTGGCGAGATTTTAGCAGAATTCATTCTCTAAAACCCTCTAATTTGCGATTTCCGCTTCTGTTAAGCTTCCGTTTCCTCGAGAAATCCGCTTAGGAAGTTCGAAATTAAATTCATGTTCCATTTATCGTATCTCAGGCATAATAATAGCTTTACATTCGCTATTTTCTTCTTCTTATTTTTTTTTCTATTTTATGGAAACATTTAGCAATTTTTGTTGTCATGAGCCGGTTCTGTGCGGAAGGGTATGACGCAGATTACTCCGGAGACGGTTAACTCATTAAAACAATTATTTCGACTGTTTAGCCATAATTTCCGTAAACGGTCGCGACACGAGGACTTCTCAAGGAGGTCACCCATCCGAGCCCGCTCCATCGCGCCAGAATGCTTAACTTCGTGGTTTGATTGGGCGAGAGCAGTGCCCGTGTTCTCCATCGCCGCCCGCTTCCACACGTACTCGAGGGATATAAGAAAAAAACTCCCACTTATGTCGGATGCGATCATACCATCACTAATGCACCGGATCCCATCAGAACTCTGAAGTTAAGCGTGCTTGGACGAGAGCAGTACTAGGATGGGTGGACCCTGGGAAATCTCGTGTTTGCTCCCGTTTCGTGTTTTTCTATTTTGGTTACTTGTTGACAGAACGATTTTAGCTCAAATCATCTGAATCTCGATCGGTACGAGATAAGACATGTGAAATCAACGTAGCTCGGGCACTGCCCGGATTTGGACAAAATTGTAGCTAATTTGATTGTGAAACAGGGCAAAACGAACGAGACTCATTACTCCGCAATGACTAGCGAGATTTTAGCAGAATTCATTCTCTAAGACCCACTAATTTGCGATTTTCCGCTTCTGTTAAGCTTCCGTTTCCTCGAGAAATCCGCTTAGGAAGTTCGAAATTCGATTCATGTTCCATTTTATCATATCTCAGGCATAATAATTGCTTTACATTCGCTATTTTCTTCTTCTTATTTTTTTTTCTATTTTATGGAAACATTTAGCAATTTTTGTTGTCATGAGCCGGTTCTGTGCGTAAGGGTTTGACACAGATTACTCCGGAGACGGTTAACTCATTAAAACAATTATTTCGACTGTTTTAGCCATAATTTCTGTAAACGGTCGCGACACGAGGACTTCTCTGGGAGGTCACCCATCCTAGCTCTGCCATCGCGCTCGAACGCTTAACTTCATAGTTCTGATTGGGCGAGAGCAGTGCCGCATATTGTCCATCGCCGCCCGCGCCACACGTACTCGAGGGATATAAGAATAAACATCCCACTCATTGTCGGGTGCGATCATACCAGCACTAATGTACCGGATCCCATCAGAACTTCGAAGTTAAGCGTGCTTGGGCGAGACCAGTACTAGAATGGGTGACCCCCTGGAAAGCCCTCGTGTTGCACCCTTTTTCGTATTTTTCTATTTTTGATTGATTACTTGTTGACAGACGATTTTCGGCTCAAATCATCTGAATCTCGATCGGGACCAGATAAGACATGTGAAATCAACGTAGCTCGGGCAATGCCGGATTTGGACAAAATTTTAGCCTAATTTGATTGTAAACGGGCAAACGAATGAGACTCATTACTCCGCAATGAGCTGGCGAGATTTTAGCAGAATTTCTTCTCTAAGACCCTCTAATTTGTGATTTTCCGCTTCTGTTAAGCTCCCGTTTCCTCGAGAAATCCGTTTAGGAAATCTGAAATTTGATTCCGGTTCCATTTTATCGTATCCCAGGCATAATAATAGCTTTACATTCGCTATTTTCTTCTTTTTTTTTTCTATTTTCTGGGAACATTTAGCGATTTTTTTTTTCGTGAGCCGATCTGTGCGGAAGGGTATGACGCAAATTACTACGGAGACGGTTAACTCATTAAAAAAAATATTCGACTTTTTAGCTATAATTTACGTAAACGGTCGCGACACGAGGACTTCCCAGGGAGGTCACTCATCCTAGCTCTACCATCGCGCCAGAACGCTTAACTTCATGGTTCTGATTGGGCGAGACTAGTGCCGCGTGTTGTCCATCGCCGTCGGCGCCACACGTACTCGAGGGATATAAGAAAAAACATCACACTCGATGTCGGGTGCGATCATACCAGCACTAATGCACCGGATCCCATCCGAACTCCGAAGCTAAGCGTGCTTGGGCGAAAGCAGTACTAGGATGGGTGACCCCCTGGGAAGTCCTCGTGTTGCACCCTTTTTCGTGTTTTTCTATTTTTTATTACTTGTTGACAGACGATTTTTGGCTCAAATCACCTTAATCTCGATCGGACCAGATAAGACATGTGAAATCAACGTAGCTCGGGCACTGCCGGATTTGGAAAAAATTGTAGCCTAATTTGATTGTAAACGGGCAAACGAACGAGACTCATTATTCCGCAATGAGCAGACGAGATTTTAGCCGAATTCTTTCTCTAAGACCGTCTAATTTGCGATTCCGCTTCTGTAAAGCTTCCGTTTCCACAAGAAATCCGCTTAGGAAGTTCGAAATTCGATTCCGGTTCCATTTTATCATATCCCAGGCATAATAATAGCTTTACATTCGCTATTTTCTTCTTCTTATTTTTTTTCTATTTTCTGTGAACATTTAGCGATTTTTGTTGTCGTGAGCCGGTTCTGTGCAGAAGGGTATGATGCAGATTACTTCGTAGACGGTTAACTCATTAAAAACAATTATTTCGACTGTTTTATCCCTAATTTACCTAAACGGTCGCGACACGAGGACTTCTCAGGGAGGTCACCCATCCTAGCTCTGCCATCGCGCCAGAACGCTTAATTTCATGGTTCTGATTGGGCGAAAGCAGTGCCGCGTGTTGTCCATCGCCGCCCGCTCCACACTTACTCCAAGGATATAAGAATAAACATCCCACTTAATGTCGGATGTGATCACCATCACTAATGCACCGGATCCCATCAGAACACTGAAGTTAAGCGTGCTTGGACAGAGCAGTACTAGATGGGTGACCCCCTGGGAAATCCTCGTGTTGCTCCCATTTTCCTGTTTTTTTATTTTTGTTCACTTGTTGACAGACGATTTTCAGCTCAAATCATCTGAATCTAGATCGGTACGAGATAAGACATGTGAAATCAACGTAGCTCGGGCAATGCCGGATTTGGACAAAATTGTAGGCTAATTTGATTGTAAACGGGCAAACGAACGAGACTCGTTACTCCGCAATGAGCTGGCGAGATTTTAGCAGAATTCATTCTCTAAAACCCTCTAATTTGCGATTTTCCGCTTCTGTTAAGCTTCCGTTTCCTCGAGAAATCCGCTTAGGAAGTTCGAAATTCAATTCATGTTCCATTTTATCGTATCTCAGGCATAATAATAGCTTTACATTCGCTATTTTCTTCTTCTTATTTTTTTTCTATTTTGGAAACATTTAGCAATTTTTGTTGTCATGAGCCGGTTCTGTGCGGAAGGGTATGACGCAGATTACTCCGGAGACGGTTAACATTAAAACAATTATTTCGACTGTTTTAGCCATAATTTCCGTAAACGGTCGCGACACGAGGACTTCTCAAGGAGGTCACCATCCGAGCCCACTCCATCGCGCCAGAATGCTTAACTTCGTGGTTTTGATTGGGCGAGAGCAGTGCCCGTGTTCTCCATCGCCGCCCGCTCCACACGTACTCGAGGGATATAAGAAAAAACATCCCACTTATGTCGGATGCGATCATACCATCACTAATGCACCGGATCCCATCAGAACTCTGAAGTTAAGCGTGCTTGGACGAGAGCAGTACTAGGATGGGTGGACCCCTGGGAAATCCTCGTGTTGCTCCCGTTTTCGTGTTTTTCTATTTTTGTTTACTTGTTGACAGACGATTTTCAGCTCAAATCATCTGAATCTCGATCGGTACGAGATAAGACATGTGAAATCAACGTAGCTCGGGCACTGCCGGATTTGGACAAAATTGTAGGCTAATTTGATTGTAAACGGGCAAACGAACGAGACTCATTACTCCGCAATGAGCTAGCGAGATTTTAGCAGACATTCTCTAAGACCCACTAATTTGCGATTTTCCGCTTCTGTTAAGCTTTTGTTCCTCGAGAAATCCGCTTAGGAAGTTCGAAATTCGATTCATGTTCCATTTTATCATATCTCAGGCATAATAATTGTTTTACATTCGCTATTTTCTTCTTCTTATTTTTTTTCTATTTTATGGAAACATTTAGCAATTTTTGTTGTCATGAGCCGGTTCTGTGCGTAAGGGTTTGACACAGATTACTCCGGAGACGGTTAACTCATTAAAACAATTATTTCGACTGTTTTAGCCATAATTTCTGTAAACGGTCGCGACACGAGGACTTCTCTGGGAGGTCACCCATCCTAGCTCTGCCATCGCGCTCGAACGCTTAACTTCATGGTTCTGATTGGGCGAGAGCAGTGCCGCATGTTGTCCATCGCCGCCCGCGCCACACGTACTCGAGGGATATAAGAATAAACATCCCACTCATTGCCGGGTGCGATCATACCAGCACTAATGTACCGGATCCCATCAGAACTTCGAAGTTAAGCGTGCTTGGGCGAGACCAGTACTAGAATGGGTGACCCCCTGGAAAGTCCTCGTGTTGCACCCTTTTTCGTGTTTTTCTATTTTGATTGATTACTTGTTGACAGACGATTTTCGGCTCAAATCATCTGAATCTCGATCGGGACCAGATAAGACATGTGAAATCAACGTAGCTCGGGCAATGCCGGATTTGGACAAAATTTAGCCTAATTTGATTGTAAACGGGCAAACGAATGAGACTCATTACTCCGCAATGAGCTGGCGAGATTTTAGCAGAATTCTTCTCTAAGACCCTCTAATTTGTGATTTTCCGCTTCTGTTAAGCTCCCGTTTCCTCGAGAAATCCGTTTAGGAAATCTGAAATTTGATTCCGGTTCCATTTTATCGTACCCAGGCATAATAATAGCTTTACATTCGCTATTTTCTTCTTTTTTTTTTTTATTTTCTGGGAACATTTAGCGATTTTTTTTTTCTGAGCCGATCTGTGCGGAAGGGTATGACGCAAATTACTACGGAGACGGTTAACTCATTAAAAAAAATATTTCGACTTTTTAGCTATAATTTACGTAAACGGTCGCGACACGAGGACTTCCCAGGGAGGTCACTCATCCTAGCTCTACCATCGCGCCAGAACGCTTAACTTCATGGTTCTGATTGGGCGAGACAGTGCCGCGTGTTGTCCATCGCCGTCGGCGCCACACGTACTCGAGGGATATAAGAAAAAACATCACACTCGATGTCGGGTGCGATCATACCAGCACTAATGCACCGGATCCCATCCGAACTCCGAAGCTAAGCGTGCTTGGGCGAAAGCAGTACTAGGATGGGTGACCCCCTGGGAAGTCCTCGTGTTGCACCCTTTTTCGTGTTTTTCTATTTTTTATTACTTGTTGACAGACGATTTTTGGCTCAAATCACCTTAATCTCGATCGGACCAGATAAGACATGTGAAATCAACGTAGCTCGGGCACTGCCGGATTTGGAAAAAATTGTAGCCTAATTTGATTGTAAACGGGCAAACGAACGAGACTCATTATCCGCAATGAGCAGACGATTTAGCCGAATTCTTCTCTAAGACCCTCTAATTTGCGATTTCCGCTTCTGTAAGCTTCCGTTTCCACAAAAATCCGCTTAGGAAGTCCGAAATTCGATTCCGGTTCTATTTTATCATATCCCAGGCATAATAATAGCTTTACATTCGCTATTTTCTTCTTCTTATTTTTTTTCTATTTTCTGGAACATTTAGCGATTTTTGTTGTCGTGAGCCGGTTCTGTGCAGAAGGGTATGATGCAGATTACTTCGTAGACGGTTAACTCATTAAAAACAATTATTTCGACTGTTTTATCCCTAATTTAACTAAACGGTCGCGACACGAGGACTTCCCAGGGAGGTCACCCATCCTAGCTCTGCCATCGCGCCAGAACGCTTAATTTCATTGTTCTGATTGGGCGAAAGCAGTGCCGCGTGTTTCCATCGCCGCCCGCTCCACACTTACTCCAAAGGATATAAAATAAACCCCACATAATGTCGGATGTGATCATACCATCACTAAAGCACCGGATCCCATCAGAACACTGAAGTTAAGCGTGCTTGGACGAGAGCAGTATTAGGATGGTGACCC